>NW_015386516.1:598153-614790 GCF_001527695.2 Protobothrops mucrosquamatus | reverse complement strand
GACCACGAACGTGAAGCCAAACAACAGCAACGCAGCTCTCCATCTCAAATTCCCCGGCAACTCAGACTAATCCGAGCACTACAAAGCTCCCACCCAAACAGAACACACCACCATCCAATCAAAGCACAGCCAACCCCCCATCCAATCAGAGCACAGCCAAGCCCCTAACCAATCAGAACATACCTCCACCCAATCAGAACACAGCCAAGCTCCCACCCAATCAGTTCATACCCCCACTGGCAGTTAAAAGGAAGAAACAGCTGCAATCACACATTGCTCCTAGAAGCACGAAGCCAAAAACACCAGCCTGAAGATGACAAATGCGACTTCGTCGAAACGTCGCCAAGACACTTCCAATTTTACGCGGGAGAAAACCTGAATAACCAAAGACCTACATACAAACACCCGCGAAAACCTCAGAAAACACACACACACACACACACACACACATATATATATATATATATACACCAGTCCCATAATTTGGGATAAAGAAGATGAGAGAGAGCACAAAAATGAGATACAAAGCTCAAATCTCTGACTATGTATTCATCTTTTTATGTGTGTATACATTGTATGCTCTTCACACCAGTTTTGATTCCTGGGGATCATCTGGACTAGTCTCTGCAGTTATCTTGGCAAGGTTTTCAGAATGGTTTGCTATTGCTTCCTGTTCCTATGACAAAGAGAATGAGTGAGTGGCCCAAGTCCATCCAGATGGCTGCATAGGCAAGACATGAGTAAAATTCAGTTTCCTGGTTTCTACCCTGCTACTTTAACCACTAAAGAAAACTGGCTTTCGGGGTACAATGATGACCAGTTTTGTGGTGCACCCCGAGCAAAATGACTTTGTCATGGCTAAATAGTCTATACATTCTGGCTGCTGGATCTCACAAGGATCTCCCAGCAAGAAGCAGGGGCATAAGTGCTGAAAATGAAAATAGCGGTTAAGGCTGTATTCTGTTATGCCATACAACATAAATAAATAAATAATTGGCTTTCTTATATTTGCCTAGTGTTAAAGAAATACAAGTCTCCTAGAATCACCTTTGGCGAGATGGGTGGCATACAAATTTAATAAACAAATAAATTACATGCCATTGACAGATAGAAACCCAGCTTTTTCCCATGGACTTTTCTCTTTTGTTTTAAAAATATAAAATCTTTGTAGTATTTAGAAGAGAGAGGGACAAAGGTCCTGTGTACATGAAAAGGTATCACATCTCCCTCATGTGGATGAGGATTGTGAATCTGCAGTCTGACATGCAGGATACATTCACTCCCTCTCCTTAAATCTCAGCCAATTTATACTTGCAGATATAGGAAACTACACAGATTGTCTTTCAGTATGAAATTTTAACAAAGTTAAAGACTGTTAAATGGCATGGTGGTCTAGATTTCACAGGCTAAATCCCTGGTTCAATTAAGCTGATTCTACAAAGTCACAAGATGAAGCAACATCAATTCAAAGTGATCCATACTGAATTAAAACTCTCAGAAAGCTACATTGATTGTAATATATAGTACTTAGTATAGTTAAGACATGGACAAAAAGTGTTTTATTGTGCTTTTAGCATCCAATCCAAACACAGATTTACTTGTTTCAAATCCCAAAGATTTTTCTCCTATTAGGCTTGTTGAGATCAGGAAAAGGCAGCGGGAGACTTAATAGGGATGTTACCCGGGGTGAGGTGATGATTGCCATCCTCCCATGCCGCTTCATAGTGATAAAGTCATAGTTGTAAGCAATTCTGAATCTGGTGAAAAAGGCCGCACACAAGTGATGTAAAATAAAGTTAGCCAATAAAAACATTTTTCTAAACATCAGTGAGACTGAAGAAAAGGAAATACACTTTTAAGAAAGGAAGTACATTTTGGGGAAACTGAAGTGTTCCTTACCCAAAAGTAATAATGGGTTGGAACAGCACACTTTGAACCAGATTTGCTGCATTTAAACAAAGGTGTATGCTATTGTGAGTGAAAACATCTAAATCATTAATTCTTAACATTTCTGTTAGGTATTTCAAACCAGGGCAATGAATAATCTCCCCCGTCCCCCTGTATTAATAGTCGGCTCTGCTAGTTCCCCCCAGCCCATGCTCCAAAGTTACAAGTAGTCATATTTATATTCTATTTTTTTTATATTCTGTTTTTGACTGAAATAGGTTATAAACGCACACAATTCCCCATAAGCTTTGCCACACCACTCTTGGAATTTTAAATTTTTACAAGCTTCCTGCGGAAAAGTTTACATGTCCAACATTTTGTTGTTCCATTAGATTAGTGAAGGACAATTAGCTTTTTTATTAACATTTCAGCCTCCTTGGTATTTAGCACATAATGACTGTAAATAGCTAGAAGCCAAAACTCTCAGAAACTATAAATTATAGTTGTACTGTAAGGATTGCCAAGAGTTGCTAAGGACAGAAAGCAGAGAAAGGGAAGCCAACATTAAGTGTTTATGTCCGTAGAAAAAGAGCAATTGACCAGCTCCATGTACTTTTCCTTGTACAATAGCAATAGTTACCACCAGTGCTTTTTTTCTTAAAAAAAAAAAAAAGATGCCAGAACTCACACACGTCATACAACCTG
The DNA here is from genome assembly GCF_001527695.2 of Protobothrops mucrosquamatus. Taxonomy (NCBI): domain Eukaryota; kingdom Metazoa; phylum Chordata; class Lepidosauria; order Squamata; family Viperidae; genus Protobothrops; species Protobothrops mucrosquamatus. The sequence goes on along the minus strand of NW_015386516.1, from coordinate 612,198 downwards.
CTTTGCTTACCCTACAAGGTTCCATCCAAAAAAGGTGCCGGAACTCCGTTCTGGGCGTTCTATGAGAAAAAAAGCCCTGGTTACCACTGCTTGGGCATTGTACTAAGTAATATTGTAACTTGTTTGCCTTTTGCTTAGTCTGCAGTGCAAATACAGCCTGTATTTTATTATGTGAGCTCAATCAACTGTATTCTTTTTCAAACCCAATGCCAGTACTGCTACTAAATAACTTATTAAATTTCTGCGTCTGCCATACCAAAAAACTCAAGGCAGCATACAGTTGAAAACATCATCATAATATGAAAAAAAGGAGTGAATTGGGGAAATTGACAAACAAAAGCACTCCAGCCATACGTCATCCAATAATAAGATTCTAGTTCCGTGGTGGCGAACCTATAGCATGCCTGCCAGATTGGGCACGCAGAGCCCTTTCTGTCGGCACGCACCCCAGATGGATGCTCCCTTCCCCCTCTCCATATGTGCCTTACTAGAGGGAACTGGAGAGGACAAGGAAATCGAATCTATCAGCGATCTTGCGGGAACAGCTGTGAGAGCTGGAAGGGGAGAGGGGAACCTCTAAAAGGAGCAGGTTTTGGTGGGAGAGCAGCAAGAGAGCGAATGAGCAAGCAGACGGCCTTTGGAAGCGATGGTGGGTGTGAGTTTGGAGAAGACAAGTAGGATGCGGTGTCCGTTTGTGCTTTGCAGAAGGCTAGCGGGGGAAGGAGGACACGTGAGTTTGGACTTTGGAGAAAGGGAAAGAGAGAGAGGAAGGAAGGAGGGGAGGGAGAAGGAAGGAAGGAAGGAAGGAAGGAAGGAAGGAAGGAAGGAAGGAAGGCCGGGCCTGCCAACGCCGCTGGGCAAATGTGTGGCCAGGCCTGCCCAGATGATGCCGAAGCCAGCCAGCCCTTCTGAGGGAGTGTGGGGGGAGGGGGAGAGCAGCTACCCCCGAGCACCGAGCCCTTCTCCCTTTGGGCTCCCTCGGCCTCTCCGCCCGCCTCCAGGCTGCGGCTGGTCAGATTCCCCCCATGGGCAGTGCTGCACCCACTTCCAGCCTGTCCCTGGCCAGCCATCCTCCTCCATCCTCCTCCTCCTTCTGCGGGGGGACTGCGGCTGACTGAGCTGGGTGGTGCATCTCCCAGCACGCATCCTCAGGCGGAGGAGCCGGGCAGCTGCAGCTCTCGCTCCCCTCTGGTCTCCATCTGCCTGAGGCCCAAGCTCAGGAGACTGCCGGATGGCAGCAGCTGCCCCAGGATGAGTGGTAGATGGGGTGGGAGCTCCCAATGTCTGCAGGGGAAGAAGTGGTGAGGAGCCAGCCCAGCCCAGCCCCGCCCCGCCCCAGCACAGCACAGCACGGCAAGCAAGGCAACAGCCCCACATGCGTCCCTGTGCACAAGCACACTCCCGCCCTGCCAGCAGCAGAAGAGTGCAGGTGGGCAGCGGAGGGCACGAGGAGGGCACGAGGAGCCCCAATCCCAGCACAGCCCCTTCCCACTCTCCTCCTTCCCCCATCGGAAGAGCTGTGGGGCTCAGGAACCTCCCCCCACGCCCCCCACACCCCCCAGTCCCCAGGGCATGCTGGCCACCTTTCTCCCCAAAAGAAGGAGATGAGCCACCTTAGCAGCAGCTGCTGGGCATTGGGTGGGCACTCAGTCTCTAAAAGGTTCGCCATCACTGCTCTAGTTGATGGGTGATGTGTCTATCAAATAGGATCATCCTTCCTGCAGGCTTTTGGAAAGGCAAGCTTTTAAAAATTTGTACAGAACAGCAAAGTTGGGACAAAAAAAAAAGCCCACAATGGAGAATGGTATTCCAGGCGGCAGGAATGACAGCAGAGAAGGCACACCTCTAGGGTTCCACACAATAACACTGTTCGACTAACATGACATGGTGCACAATCATCAAGTCCCTAACAGAACAGGCAGAGATGATTGGGGAAAGATAGTTCCATACATAACCAGTCTCCAAGCCATGAAGGTGTTCTGCAGATAATCCAGAAACTGATTGGTAATGAGTGTAGCTTGCAAAGCAGAGTGTCATGTATGTGTACAGAGGTACACTCATAACTATTTATGAAGCTCTGGATAATTTGTGGTTTATGAATCAATTACATATTTATTTTTTGACCAATCTTCAACTCAAGGAAATTGTTCATTTTATTCACTCTTGGGTTGGGAGAAGTTTGTCAGTTAATTTCTCTATCAACATGTCACTGTAATTATTCATTGTTAAATGCATGTTTAGTGTTAATTCCTGCTTATGTAGTCAAATTTATTTTATGTGTTATTTATTATATCAGCCAAAGGTAGCCAAGTGCAACATTATCACCATTTCCTTCCAAGAGATGCCATTTTTAATAAAAATACAGACGCTTCTGTTCCATTATTTTTCAAAATTATAAAAATGTGTATTCTACTAAACATTAAGATACTCAGGGATCTCTGTGTCTTACAGAGGGTGAAAGCCATTAGATTTTGTAATACAAAAAAACGGGGTACCAACAATTGTTTCCTTTTATTTTATTCTCAACTCTGTGAGAATCCTTGATCTAAGTCAGAGTTCTTAGCCTTTAGTTTTATGACAACCATTACTCCTAAAAAACTTTCAACAATGAAATGTTTAATGATCATGGTGACCACTAACATGCTTGTCTCCCCCAAATAGTATCTTCAGAACCCCCAAATTATTTTAATGAGATTGATTGTAACTGTCAAATCTAAAAAAAGTACTTACAGTATTTTACCACACATACCAAAATACATCTATAGTATCTTCTTAGTCCACTTGAGTTTCTGCTACTTTTTAGAAGAAATGTCACATTTATGTACTTCATATTAATATAAAGTTAACTTTGAATTTTCTACTTCAGCCACCAAAATGTCCTGGGGGCTTTTTGTGGAAACCTACTCCCTGGTTTCAAAGAGCCATTATGGACAAAGAAATAGGTGAAGTGACAAAGCATAACATATATACAAACTCTAAAGGACATTCTTAAAGCATGACCGATTCTGAACACTGAATACGAAAAATGTAGAAAATTGTAGAATGTATTGAATGTTAAAAGCTATAAAAATATGGGTAGAGTTAAAAGGATCTATTCAAGAATGACAAGAACTTCCACTTGCCACAAATACAATGTCTTTAGTGAATCAGTTGAGGTATCTGTCATAGTCTCTTGATCCCAAACTTCCACATTGAATAATATATTAAATTATAACTTATGATACGCAACGAAAATGCAGAGCCCACAATTCTCAGTATAATCAATGATTTGCAGGCTAGTAAAGGCAAACCTAAAAGTGAGTAAAATGTTGGGCAGTGAATCACAATGCATATTACACAAGAGATGCCAGTCTGCTAAAAACCACCGGAAATTCGAAATGGCAATGGGTACTTATGTGCTAATTGAAAAACAAAACACAAACAAAACATCCACTCTTAAGTCACTAAGATGAAAAATATAGCACTTGCTCACTCTTAGCTGATCTGAATCTCATTTAGGACTTTTTACAGAAAAGGTTTTCTTCCTTTCTACAGGTTCATTTCAATTTAATCCATCAGTGTTTGATGGCCTAATAACAGCAGCTATTTTTTTGTTTATCTGTCAAAAATGTATGCTCTTAGATCTTTTGATTAGTATATTTTATTTTAACTTTTCTTCAAAGAATTTATGGAGGCATAAAAGTTTTTTCTCTTTTCATTCTATCCTCAATACAATTCTCTGGCTGTGTTTATTCATGCCAAATTTTAGTAATCATGGTTCACCAATCAAAATTACAGTTGGGCTGGGTTTATATGATATGTTATGGCAAAATGCATAGCTTGCAAATATACTAAGAAAAAAAAAGGAAATCATGTTAGAGGTTAGCATGCTCTAAAACAGTGGTTCTCAACCTTTTTAATGCCGCGACCCCAACTGGTCATAAGTCGAGGACTAAACCGGTCATAAGTCGAGGACTAAACCGGTAGTAAGTCGAGGACTACCCAACCGGTCGTAAGTTGAGGACTTTCCCTGCCCGGGAGTGCCGCGCATGCGTGGTTCCGCCCCCTGCGCCGGCCGAGGCGTAGCTGGCAAGCGGCAGAGATGGAGCAGGCTGACCACCAGCTGGCCCAGCCCAAGGGAGGTAAGGCACCCGCTGGAAAAGGGGGGAAAAATGGCGGACAAAAAAAATGGCAGACAAAAAAATGGCGGACAGCCTTGCTTGGCGACTCCCGTGAAATGGTCGATCGACCCCAAATGGGGTCCCGACCCACAGGTTGAGAACCACTGCTCTAAAACTATCTAATAAGATTCCAAGTTGAACTGAGATTCAAAACTAAGTGTCTTCAAGTTTGAATAGTATTGTTCTTCAATGGTGTGCTGAAAGTTCTTCAGAACTTACTTTAGTGGCAAGATATATGAGTCAATGTCCTGTCTTAACAAGTATCTTCCCTGAAGTCTTCAGACTTTCTTCCTTCCCATACTTCAGGGCTTTTTTCAGAACAGGAAATAGTAACCTAAAATTATTCAGAGACACCCTAAGAACTAGATAGGAAAAAAGAAACTTGTTTGACATTGGGGAAAACCACTGACATATTAGATAGCAAATCCATTTTTCTTGTTTGTATACCAGCCTATCTCTTTCTGTCAGAATGCTCATATACCCCCCCCCCCAAAAAAAAACCCACTAAAGAGCATAACTGGTTTAAGTTATGGTAACTAACTGAATGAAGCCCAGGAGACATACATCTTCAGAAGAAGTGCCGGATGGAAACATTGCAGGCTGAGAATGTGTGGTAATAATTACACATACTAACTAGTCACATTTCAGCTTATTATGAAAGTCCAGGAAATTGAGTAAATTGTCTAAGTTTATCTCAGGTAAGCATGGTGTTCAAATACATGTAACATGAAACTGTTATTCAAGGAAATCCTTAGTGACCAATAAGCTTATATAACCAATAAGCTTATTTACAGGTCACAGTAGCCAATGAGTTGCCTAGATTAGTGGTTTGTTAAACCATGATCTCCTAATATGATACATGAAGTTATATGACTCCCAATGAATACAAACTAGCCCTATGAGTTTATAAACTCCTATGAACTATTTCATTGATACTAATGTTGAGGAAGAAAAGATTTATCACTTATAAAAAATAAAATTGAATCAATATATCATAAGAGCTCCCTGACTTTGGAACTGGGACTGTTCACTAAAGGCCTGCACAAAGAAATTAGAACCAAAGCCTAGAGTGAGTTTGACAGTGTTAATACTTCGTATGCAAAAACCTGATTAAGGTTTTTTGCTTTAAGATCTTTTGGCATGAGTTGATAGAGTCCTTGTGGAGCAAAAGAGGACATCTGGGAGTGCATCAAATCAATTTCCAAGGTCAGAGCAGATTAAGTGATAAAGAAAATTCTGGACTGTGCCGAGATGGACAAATTAACAAAAGAGATAAAAGAAAAAGAAGACACAGAATATTATTTAATATGGAGCAAGTGGTATGTCTGGCTAGAAAGTAGAAATAAGAGGGAATAATTGTGGAAAAGTTAAACGTGGAAAATGTGTATATAATAATGTACGAAGGAAGAAAAATGCAAATAAGAAATAATGGGGCNAAAGAAAAGACATTGAAGACATGGCTATGCCAACTAGCCTGGGACACCAATGGAATTGTCGGACTTTGGAGGTGGCTAATGTTGTAGATAACACCCCACCTTCTCCCTGTACATACTTTTCTCCCTTGGTTAGTTTCATTTTAACTGAATTTTTAAATCTAAAATTGCTGTTTGTTTTATTGTTTTATACTGCATTTAAATGAATATCTGTAAGTTACCTAGAATTGCCTCTGGTCAGATGGGCAGTATGCAAATTTAATAAATAAAATGAAATAAACATTTGATAAATAAAGGAGGAGTAATTTGCAAACCAAAAAAAAAGAAAAAGAAAAAGAAAAAGAACCTTTCTTATTCATAAAGTCATAATTTATTCATACTTCAAAATTTGTATTAGTTTATCAAAATATAAAATACACCAAAAAAATGAAAATAGTGGCAAAGTAGGGGAGGAAAAAGAGAAGAGAAGGTGTAGGGTAAAGGAGAAAAAAAAAAGAAAAGTATGTATTTAATTTCTAAGAGGAAGAGAGAAGAGCAGATAGATCACTATGTCTGCACAAATTGTCAAGGTTTTTATGAATGCTATAATGTTTCAGTCTGTAACACCCTCCCAAGAGGTTTTGGAATTACAGTTCCTGGAATTCCCAGTCATTAGTGATGGTGACTGGCAATTCTGGAGATATAGATCCAGATTTTTTGTAGGGCATCAGCAGGAAAAAGGCTGATGATTTATAATGCCTAAGCCATCTTCCAGTTTGGCAGAAAAGAAGACCCAGAGGTCTACCATAATATGAGTAGCCTTACTTCTGTACTTTAAGTAGTAGATGGAGACATATGTAACTCAGTTAAGTATCTATGTAGATTATTAATTAGATTACTGGTGTTAGGAAAAAAAAGAACTTGCTCAATTTCTGTATATCCAGGTGTAAAAGCAGAGAAACAGGAGGACCTTCTAAAATTAGCAACACCATTCAATACTGTTGCAAAAGAAGCCATCCTGTTTTTGAGGATTATATAGATTAGCATATAATTGCACACTAGCCCCCATCTATTTTACTAGCTTTTTTACTGACAAATATGCTGTGCAAAAAAAAATATTCCCTTATTTATTTTCAAAAATTAATCAGATTTTGACCCGTGTCAAGGAGGAGACACAGCAAATTGTGCCATAGCAAATTGGTATGCTAAGTAGGCTGCATCCTGCCATGAGTCTTCTGGGAATATAATGCCCTGATATCCCACAACAATTTCATAGTAATCTTTTATAGAATATAGCTGAAAGGTAACAAGATGGCAGCCATAAACCTCCCTCTCATATGGCATGGGACCAGGTTATTTGAGGAACCATCTTGTCCTGATTACATTGACCTATCCCACCTGGTCAGGCAGAGAGTGTATGCTATGGATCCCATTGTTTGAAGAATTTCAACTGAAGGGTCTAGGAAATAACCTTCTCTCTTGTTGTTCTTGTTCTTCTTCTTCTTGTTGTTGTTATAGTTTGTCACATAGTCAGCCAGATATTCATACTGGATTTGGCATTTTTGTCCACCTGTCGAGTCCTTCCCAAGGATCTGGTATAAGCAGATGTGGATGTATGATGGTGTTAGAGATATTGTCTCAGGATGTAAACTGTTCCAAGTAAAGCTGCTGATGGTGAATTTGTCAATGCTGAATGATGTTTCAAATGATGCTCCAGTTGTTTTAGGATTGCAACCAAGATGCCTATGACTACTGGTACTACCTTTGCTTTCTTTTGCCTCAGTTTGTTCTATTTCTATTTACAGGTCTTTGAATTTTGATATCTTCTCCAGTTCTTTCTCTTCTCTTCTGCTGTCTCCACATATCGCCATATCCACTATCCAGACTTTTTTGTCTGTCTTATTGACATTTGTTAAGTCTAGGGTGTTATGTGGCAGATGCCTATCTCTTTGAAGTCTAAAGTTCCAGAGTACTTTACAGTAGCTTCTTCATTTTCTATTACTTTTTCTGGTTTATGGTCTCACCAGTTCTTGCTTGCAGGCAAATAGTATTTCTTGCTGACCTTCTAATGCACGTTGATGCTACTTTGTTATGCTCTTGTGTGTAGTCTTCTTGCAGCAGCTAACCAGGTGGTCCACTGTTTCTTCAATTTCTTTGCATAGGTGGCGTTTGCTATCTGCTGCTATCTTCTCAATTCTGGCTTTGTTTGCATTATTATTATTATTATAAAAAAAAATTGCCACCTATCTCACCATGGATACTCTAGACCATTGCCCTTTCCTCATTGGATATCTTGTTCCCAGAGAATCTACGGAGATTCTCAATCATCCAGGTCATGGTTATCCCAAAGGTGCTTTTCCAAAAGGCAACTGGACTTTCTTGGGTTTTTTCCCCTTGAAAACGGCTTGCTTCTCATCCAAGAAGCTTCTTCAGTTCAGAACTTGAACTCAGTTCAGTTCAGAACTCAGTTCTGAAGAAAGTTCTTCAGTTTTGAAAAAACTTCTTGGATGAGAAGTGAAACATTTTCAAGGAAAAACCAAGAAAGTCCATTTACCTTTTGGAAAAATGACTTTGGGCTCCCACAGGTGAGATTGTGCCCCCCTTGTAATCTGAAGGATGTGAAAACCTGGCTGGCATGGGAATCAAAGAAAGACGCACAACTCCTCTACCCTTTAACTTGTCTTAACTCTGTTCTTATTTTGTTTTTCACTCTATTTTTTAATTCTGTTTTTAACTATTCTTTTATATGTTTTATGGCTTATATCTGCAAACTGCTCAGAGTTACTTGGACAGTGAGATACTGAGTGTCTAAATTTAGTAAATAAAAAAGTTATTCATTAAATACATTGTATAAGAAAAACAACAGATAAGCTTGGAAACACATTTGGGCACCTTCTGCATTATGCCTTGTTTTCTGTGGATGGAAACCAATTTGCATTGAGATCATTTTTCATTTCCATATGAGAATAGTCTATTATTCCTCTACAAGCTTAATTTGAATACACCACACCGACCTGCTGGGATGAGTAACTTAACCTCATTAATAAAATGTTTAGATGTTATCCTCATAACTCTTTTATAGTTATCTATGTTGGAAAATTGTTTAGTTGGCACCCAGTACACTTCTAGACTATCCATATGTCAAGTTCAGAATAAGCATATACAACACTCAGATCAGCTAGCCAAAAATAAAGTTTGATTATTCAAGTATCAGCGAACATCAAAAAGAGTTAACTAGCAAAAAGAAACTGAAAAAGCAGAGAGAGAAAAACATCAACATGCAAGAATTTACATTATTTATCTATATATCAAAAAGCACAGGACTTTTCATCAACCCCTGGAAATGATACTGTAGGTAATTAGCATGGAAACCCAAAGGGAATGGCCTTTGATCAATACACTTCAGCATTTTTATATACATGACAGCAGAAGAGTAGATATGGAAATCAGGGCACCAGCTGATCCCTCCTGTTTTTTACCCCAGGAAAGAAACAGTTTGGTGGATGGAGATGATGTATTCAATTTTCTCATTCATATCAGACACATATATTAAATTATGTGCTGTAATGTTTAGTGCACTCTTCAGCCTTATCTAAATAAGCATGCCCAGTCATCAGTTACAGGCAGTTTTCAATTAAAGTCATCGTTCTTTTAAGTATCTGCCTAATCTTTTTATTGCAGTCAGGGCTTCTTGTCTTGGCTCACTGACTTTTCCATTTACCAGGCCAATTGCATTGGCTATGCTGCTCACCAATGCAATGTGTAATAGCTTTTCCACACCTGTCCAATACTGCTCATTGTTTGGTAAATCACTTTAGTTCCTTTTCTGAGAAGATATCCAAGTTCCATGGGAATACCTGACTCCCATTCCTTCATGAGACCTAGATACTTTATTATGTCTTCCAATTTAAAAATATTCCCTTATTTTGTCCTTTTTTGCTGCCATTATAAGATAGAGTCTAATATGTCCAAGATGCTTTACATCCATGAATTAATTTAAATTGTTCACTATCTCCAAGATGTATTGTTATCCTTTGCTCATGCTATTAAATCATCAGTGTAACATAGAATGTACATTGTTTTCCATGTCTGGCTTAGGTATATAAGCATGACCTAACATTTCCCTTTTCAAAGCCCATGTTTTTCAAATTTGATTTAATTTATCAAACCATGCATGTTTTGGCTTTATATACAGTAGGTGTATTTTTTTGCAGTTTACAAATCAGTTCTTCTTTCCTTAGTTCTTCAAAATCTGGTGGTTAGCACATTACTGTAATATCTCTTTCACATCATCAAGCAGAATGAAAGGGTTCTACATACACTTTTCTGACTGCTGTAAGTTTTCAGATTTTTTTTAGTAGTACTCTGATGCTTTTATTTTAATTATTGGTGCAAAATTTTCACAATTCTTTCTATATATTTATATGTAGCTTTTTCCTCTTAACTACCTTGATAGCGTCAACCAAATACTCAGTAAACCAGTAGTTAAATGGAAACTGAATCAGGGTTTTTCATTCTATCATCTTAATCTCTAAATTATGCCTCCTTTTTTTAATAGATTTTGATTTACTATGTTTTGTGAACCCAATCATTGACTTGGAAACTATAACTTGATTCCTAACAAGTTTCAAACTAAATCACTCTATGATTTAGAGTGAATTCAATTAATTAATGCTAATTTGACTGAAACCTTATATGATATAGCCAAAAAATCATAGTTTATGAGCACGGTCATCTTATCCTATAAACTATAATTAACCAAAACTCTGATTAGCACAGCATATAGACCCAATTTAGTTATTCCCCTATGCATAATTAAAGAAAAGGTTTAATTTTTATTTTAAAGAGAACCAGGATAGATGGTGATCAAATGGAGTTTGAAAACAAAATATGTATAAAGGATGAACATGTGATTGCTAAATTATATACACTTTTGTTGAAATTTGAAAGGAAGAAAAAGTTTAAAAATGTATGATGAAATAGACCAAGAATTTCAGTCACAATATTCAGATGGATGAATGAGAGAGAATGAGGTTAAAAGATCTGAAATTCACATTGACTTACAAATTAAAAGAATTTTTTTAATGATGTACTGTTGGTATATGACACCAGAGAAATTGTCTAAGATGTATAAAGGTACTTCCAACCACTGTTGGGGAACATTTTATCATGCATGGTGTGAAAAAGCAAAAAGATACTGGAGGCAAATAGATATGGTTATGCAGAGAGTTTTAAAACTTAACATTCAGATGAAACTGGAACTTTTCTTTGTTAGGCCTTATAGACACTCAACTAGGAAAGGCTCATGGATAAATGGATTTATATGGTAAGTTCAGCAAGGCTAATTTATACACAAATAAGGAAGACTACAGAAACTCCAATGATGGAGGAATGGCTTGTGAAGATGGCTGAGTTTACAAAAGTGTCTAAATTTACTTCTTTGATTAAAAAGGGAACTAGAACTACTTTTATAAAAGATTAGAAATCCTTTATAGACTTTTTGCTGAAAATGGATAAAAATGAATTGCTGATTTTGTGATTTATTGATTAAAATATTTGTTTATGGGAAGAAGGGAACTAAGATATGCAATTTGAGAGCATGGAAATGGTAATTACTATGTTTGTAATTGCTGCAAGAAGATCAGAAGTAACTTCTTTAGATATCTATCTTTTTCCTGCTTTTTTGTTATCCTTCACTTTTTCTTTTATTTTTTATAGTTTTTTTCTATTTCTTCTTCCAGGTTTTTTAAATCTTTGTAATACCTTCTATTAATAAAAATTGTTCATTAAAAAGAAAATAGACATATTCTAATTTTTACCTGAGCAATAAATAATGCATATTGTTCTCAATAATAATTAATATAATATTAGTATAACATATTTAGCATAGATAGCAATATGGATAATATTGTTTGCATTAACCCTTTTCTCTTAATGGATGAATCACTTAGTACAATAAGAAAACAAGTTGCTTCTTGTGGTACTTTAGAAAGCATGCTTTGACTTATTTCAGATTTCCAAATCTGGAAGTAATTTATAGCTGAGTAGAAGTATTTTCTTAAAAAATAAAAGAACTGTACGTGGGTAATGTAATGGAGAATGGAAAAATACAAACTAAAAAAATAAATCTGGCTAGCCATTTCAAAATTGCCCATGGCATTGGAAGGTGATAACTACCATATACTTAACACTTAAAAGGAAATGAGAAAGAGCAAAACAAAACAAAAAAGTTGAGTCATGCTTCTGTAAAATTATGGAACTTTTCACAAAGTTGTGGTACAGATGAGACAACCTGAAAACATTTTACTAAAAAAACTCCCCAAGCATAGTTCTTAGAATCTTAACGCCATCCTGAGAGCCTCTTAGCTAATTGTGGTTATTGCCCCACTAGTGATCTACAGCAGGGCTTTTCAACCAATGGTACTTTGGCACCTGGCAGGTGGTACACGACCATCCTAGAGAAGTGGTAGCAGGAGGAGAAGTGGCAGCAGCGCCACACAAGCCTGAGGCAGACACAGCTGAAGTGCAGGGCTGTCAGGGTTTGGCAGAAGCCCCAGGATTGGCACCGGGCTCCACCTGGCGCTTCCAAAAGCAGTGCAAGGCTGGAGGTGCACGAAAAAGGAGGGGAGAGAGAGGAAAGGATATAAAAAGAAGAGGTTTTGGTGGGAAAGGACATTGAGGGGCTCCCCCCCACCCTGCCCCCTGGGTGCATGCACAGGAGGCAGCGAGCACCCAGCATCCCTGCTGACCACTCAGAAATAAAAGAGGCAAGCCCAGGCCTATCAGGTACTGTTTCACAACCTAGTAGCTACCACCAAAGCCAGAATGCACTCAGCAGCCCTGGAACCAGCAATGGGCTGCCTCAGCAGCGCCCCCGCCTCGCTCCCTGGGTGCCCACACAGGAGGCAGCAAGTGCGCGGGACCTGGCATTCCTGGAGACTGCGTTCTGAGCGCTTCACAGCTTTATTTTTTTAAGCTGCCCGAGGCTCTGGGCATGAGGCTTCCCATTTTGACCCTTCCCCCCATCGTCGCCTCTGTGCCTGAAGGGCCTCTGTGTGGCTCTCAGATCACCTGTCCCAGACCCGTGCATGTATTTGTGTGTGTGTGTGTATGTGTGTGTGCAGGCACATGTGTGTGGGGGTGTCTCACTCCTTGCAGCCATTGTGACATTGGGGAGGAAAAGAACAGGAGAGACAAGAAAAGTTGTGATGGGAGCTTCTTGCAGTCTTCCATGAAGCTGGGTGTGGGAGCTGAGGGGGGCAGGGCACGATGCGATTGGCGGCACATTGAGAAAAGAAAAGAAACAAGTACTCCAAAAAACAGCTTACATTAGTTTGCAGCCTGCCATCGCAGAAGGTTTCTGTTGAGGACACGGGGCTGCAAGGGGTGAGATCCCCCTCTGCGCGCGCACACACACACACATGTACACGGGTCTGGAAGAGGTGAGCTGAGAGCTGGGCAGAGGCAACGATAAGGGGGAAGTGTCAAAATGGGAAGCCTCTGCCCACTGCTGCCTGCCTGTTGCCACCTCTGCCCGGAGCCTCTGGCAGCTTAAAAAAAAAGCAGGGGAGGAAGGAAGGAAGGAAGGAAGGAAGGAAGGAAGGAAGGAAGGAAGGAAGGAAGGAAGGAAGGAAGGAAGGAAGGAAGGAAGGAAGGAAGGAAGGAAGGAGAGGCAACTTGGTTGGAAATGCCCCAGTTCAAAGGAGAAAGCAATTTTGTGTTCTGTTTTGTCACAGACAGAACTTTGTTGGCAATCCAAGTTAACATTGGTATTCTTGAACTGTGAGCTCTTAGGAAAGTATTCTCTCCTTGTATGTTGCTAACAATCATTTCCAGTGGGGAAAACAGGACAAAGCAGAGCGGGGGAAAATATTTTCCTTTATTATATTTCCAGTCTGAATTAGACCATGGCAGGGTCCCTACAAGAGAGGGACTTTTAAGGATTATGTATTTATAGAAAAGCAACTAAGCTACCTCTGTTCCTAAACGCTAAAGCTATTGCACATAAAAAACTATCAGAGGAGCTCTGATCAACTATCACAGCCACAATTTTGACAGTTTTGCTACAGCAAAACTGTTGTCTGTGGATGAAAGCACGGGATAAACTGAGCCTGGTTTTCTCTATCTTTTAAGCGGCCACTCAAATATTGCCATATCCTAAAAGTGGTACAATTGGTGAAAAGGTTGAAAAGCCCTGATCTACAGCATCTTCTAAAAATCTAGTAGCACTTTTTCTGACTAACAGATGTTATTATTATTATTTTTTTATTATTATTTTTTATTTTTCACCATACACCATACACCAAAAACTACATAAACATATATCTTTTCTTCTAACAGAACAGTGCTTTACATTTTAAATATTCTTTACATCTTATTTACATTTTATGTACATCAATAATTATGTCTTTTTCTTTCTCTGTTCTAGCCAATTATAACATTTATTCCAAATTTCATAAAATTCTGACGTCTC
>NW_015386516.1:593053-598038 GCF_001527695.2 Protobothrops mucrosquamatus | reverse complement strand
CCACGCTATCATTGGCCCCTTCACTATTTCTTCTTCTAACTCTATCTCTAATAGGTATTTATAAATTTTTGATAATAGTTTTCCTTCCTTACTTATTAGAATTTTATCAAGTTGGTGTGGGGTCTGACTAATTCCATGTTCTTGCCTATCCCTGTTATGTCTAGACTGAATTTGTAAATACGGCCACCAATCTATGAGTGTTCTTTGGTGAAAAGGTTGAAAAGCCCTGATCTACAGCATCTTCTAAAAATCTAGTAGCACTTTTTCTGACTAACAGATGTTATTAAAAGGCATGAGCTCATGAGTTTCATCTGACTTCTCTTGAAAACTGAAGATTTTCCACAGCTCTTCTCCAGAAGCATCTTCTCAAGTTATTCATAAGAGCTGGTTTTTACACTGATTACAAAATAACTAGTAACTTCTTTAACAAATGTCTATCAGCCCGGCTCACCTTCTCAGAAAAGAAAGATTTCTGCTTGTATCAAAAAGTGTATATATACTGTATATAGAGTAACTTTTTCATTTAAAGTACCCACTAAAATTCTTGTGTTTTTACTTTAACATTTTTCCTAATAAAAGTTACTAATCTGATTAATGTGATGTTCTATCAAATTCCTTCTTGAAATATAGCTATAAAGCCTTCGACTTAATGTAGAGAATAAGGAAGATTTGACAGTGATATGCAAACTCCATTTCCAAAGCAATAAGAGGTAAAGCATTTTTTAAGTCCAGGATGTCCAATAGCATCTGGAAGCAGCTCAGACAGAAACATTTCTAATTCATTGAATCATAAGGTAGAGGTAAAACACAATCAAACTTGCAAGATTATGTTATTATAACCAGTCTCAATAAAAGTAATTTTAGCCTTCCTGTGGAGTTGATTTCCTGGTCTGGTTTGCCTTGTGAGACAGACATATAAGAATATTTTTACCTTGAAATGAAGCCAAAATGTAATTATATGTAACAGAATTTATTAATTCTCTCCTAATCAATGTGGGATCATTATATTTCATACATCATAATATTTCATACAACATAACCTGAAGATGGGCTCCAGGACAAGTCCGAAATCTCAGAGGACAAAATCTCTGGTCCCAGTGACTGACCCAGATTGGATGCTATAACATTATCTTCTCTAAATTTTCCTTCCTCCTGCTTCTCCCTTAGAACTCTAATTCTCAAATTATTTCTCAAAAAGAATTCTGCTAACTCATTGTATATTACTTTAAAAGAAACCTAAAGCCACTCTTCCATTTTCTCTTTCTCTTTCACTGTTTGTCCTGAATAGTTACAACTCACTACTAATAAGCACATTGTGTGACACTATAACTACAGTACCTATAATCTTATAATGACCAAATCATTCATTAATTCCAGATGAAGGACTGATCTGAATGGAAGTTTATAAATTTGGCCTTCTTCCAGTAATTTGCGTCTCTATAATGTATGCTGATTAATTTTATTAGACAAGTCTGGACTTCTAGTCAGATGTTGTTTTTTTCTTTATGGAAACAATGATAATTAATTGAATTTCGTTTTTATTAGTTGAAAGCTTGATTAAAGTCAGACATTCCTTTCAATTCTTACAGTTATTATATAAGCAAGGGATTAGCAAATCTTTTGGCAGCTTGTTCATCAGCATCACAAATATGCAGCCCAAGTGCAGAAAATAATTTCAGCATGAAGAAACAAAGACAAACTACGTACTACTTGGTAATGGAAATAACAGAGGTCAATCATATCTTTGAATTTTTCTGTAGATGACATGATGGGCAATGTATGTTTTGGAAACGACATCACAAAATAGTAACAGTAATATTCCAGCAATCACTTCTCACTTTTTTACCTTCTAGCTATACCAGTGTCCTTTGAGGACAGGAGTGAGCGAATATTTTCACCTCAGAGCAACCTATAATCCTGTAACAGAATTTCAGCAAGAACATAGACAAACGTTGATAGTGCAATTTTTCTCAAGGCATTTGAAAAATTTCAGTATTTTTACTGAGGGTTGGGAGGGTTAAGGGTAGAAATGGAAACAATTTGCCAACTAGAAGACTCTCATTTTTATTGCCATCCTTAGAATCCTTAAACAAACAAACAAACAAATATTGATTCCACCCATTCTGGGCAGGTGATGCATCATCTTACTTTTGTAAGTTTATATCATCACTCTAAACCAGTGATTATCAATAAAGGTATCATGGCTACTTAGATTACTCAGGGACTCGATAAGAATTGTATTTCTTTCTTTCTCTTTCTTTCTTTCTTTCTTTCTTTCTTTCTTTTTCTTTCTTTCTTTCTTTCTTTCTTTCTTCCCTTATTTATTTATTTGCTTGTTTATTTATTTATTAAACTTATTTGCTACCTATCTCACGATGGGGCTACTCTAGGCAACTTACAGTAATAAAAAGCAAGAAAATGAAAGGAGTGTAAACAACAGAAGTAAATAATAGGGCCATAAAATAAACAATGAAAAAGGGATGCAGTGAGAATGTATCAATATGATAACCCAAAAGATGGACTAGTGGAACACAGAGAGCAAGATTGGGACGTGGAGTCTGCCATCAATCCAGCAGCCCCCATCAGTGTGGAATGCCCGCATCTGGTCCCTAGGCCAACAGGCAGAGCCAGGTCTTCAGGCTATTGTGGAAGGAAAAGACTATGGGGCAGATCTTATCTTAGAGGGTAAGATGTTCCAAAGAGTAGGCAGAGAAGACTCTTCTTCTGGATCCTGATGGTCGAAGTTTATTGACCAACAGTATCCAAAATAGGTCCTCTCTGCCAGCATAAGTAGGTTGGTCTTGTCCTTTTTTACTTAAACTCTAACAACTAAGTCATAAGTTATATGTTTATGTGTGTGTGTATTTTACCTTGACAACAAAAATGTGATTTGTTTGTGTATAATGATTTGTTTTTGTATAAATTAGATTAAGACCAACACAAACTTGTGTGAAGATTCTGACTAACTCCTGACAGACGTTCTTAGCTGTAAAGCTAAGTCTCAGCTAAATGGTTGATAGCTATACTCTGTAGAAGGTAAAAAAATCTCGGCAAAGGAACTAAGCAGGAATAATTTATCTCTTAGATAACAACTGGAAGTATGTACTGTGGTCAATGGAAATAGTGGCTCCCTTCCATCAGTTATTAGAGAAAGTGTCAAATAGTGTACACCTTGATCCATCCTAAAATCATAATGGATAAGTTTGCCAACACAAAAAATAAATCATGATGAAAAGAATACAATATATAAAGGTGGAAATAAAAAATAAAAATGATGTCTCTCACCATACAAGATTAAGGTGATAAGAAAAACTTTAAAAAATAATTTCTGTTCAGTTTTCTAGAAATATGATTCACATCATTTGATGCGTTATCCAGTGAAGCTATGGTATCTCGCAAGCTCTGAAGACTTGCTTCTGATAAAATGGTCATCATGCTGACAAACTACGATCTTATTTTAAAATATTTAAATAAGAAATAGAAAACATCAGAGCTTAAACTTTGCTAAAGACTCAGAATATCAGACCTGAAGAGGTCAGCTCTTTAGTATCAGAACTGATAACTATTAACCATGAAATCTCATACCTTCATAGAGACAGCAATTTTTCCTGTTTGCAGCGAAGACAATACTGGATATGATGTAGAACAAGATTTTTTTAAAAGTTCCTCTGTCAACTGATACTGAAGTGTTTATACTTCAGTTAAAAAAAAGGAGAGAGTGAAAAGTGAAATGAGCACAATCCAAACAAGTGAATCTACAGATATTACAGGGGTAGTCTAATCATTACAATTCATTTGTCATTATAATAATTATAAAAGAGCAACATTTCTTATCATGAAGGAAACAGTAATAGGCCAAAATACTTATAGTGGCATGAATTAATGCTTTAATGTGTGGGCTTGTCCTGTAAATTTTGGGTAAGAATTTCTACAGATGGCGTTCCTTTAGTATTCAATTATATGTTAATAAAAGATTTAGGTTATTGGTTAAAAAAAGGAATATTATAAAACTACATGTCTTTCTGTATCATAAAGTATACATTAGAAAAGTAATCAGCCATGAGTTGAAAATTGTACTAGACAAAATTATTGTGAACTGCAGTAAAAGTGGCTCATTTAAATTACATCTGTCTACTAGACATTATAAATAAATCAGAATAACTCATGCGATTCTCCTTTACACAAATACCACAAGAAATGTTTTGCCATGAGTGTATACAGTGAAGAATGCTTACTTTCTTTGCTCTTGAGCAATAAGAAGAATCTTGAGAATTACTGGTATATGATACTTGATAGAGGAGAATATTTGTAACATAAAATGAGAAGTCCTTGGTGCTTTCTGAGCTTGGTTGTTTTCTTGCAGACATTTCATTATACAGCGATTATATTATCCATTTTCTGTTTTGGGTAATGAAACATCTGCAAGAAAACAATCAAGCTCAGAGAGCACCAAGGACCCCTCAGAGGATACTTGATCTGAAACGTTAGGTTATTTAATGAATATCTTTAAAAATTTTAAATAAGAAAACTCCTACAATCAAGCGAAGCTAAAAACATCTTCTTCAGACAAATTAATATGCTGAGAGAGAAGTTAAGAATTTGGACTCTGAAAATAAAGGAGGACATTATGGATGTCTTCGCAAATGTTGGTGCAACAAACAATAATGAAGTTCTGCCATGAATTGCTAACCATCCTGAAGTGCTGCAAAATAACATTAAGTATTATTTTTTGACTATTACATTGAAAACTATGAATGACTAAGAAGCCTCTTTATTGAATCAATATTGGATGGGGAGGAACAGACTCAGGCTCAACCCGTCCAAGACCGAGTGGCTGTGGTTACCGGCGTCTCGGCATAGTCAGCTGAGTCCATCGCTGACTATAGGGGGCGAAACTTTGGCCCCCTCGGAGAGGGTACGCAACTTGGGCGTCCTCCTGGATTCGCGGCTGACGCTGGAAGACCAGTTGTCGGCCGTGACCAGGG
>NW_015386516.1:540326-592818 GCF_001527695.2 Protobothrops mucrosquamatus | reverse complement strand
GCAGGACTGGCCTAGGGTAATTTTTAGGGGGGTTTTAATTATATTTTAAAATTTGACAAATATTTAAATATTCCTTTTAATTAATTTTAAATTTGTATTGTTTTGTATGTATTTTAAATAGATTGTCAGCCGCCCTGAGTCCTACGGGAGAAGGGCGGGATATAAATCCAAAAAATAAATAAATAAATAAATAAATAAACCAATCTTACTTTCAGTGAAAAGGAGGAATTAGTGGGCACATGCTAAATCACCTTTTGAAATTAAAGCATTTGAAATAGCTCTTGATTAATTGAATAGAATGAAGAATGAATGCCCTCTGATTTAAAAAAAAAGGTTTTAGTTAATGTTCATGCAACTTCCTACATTTTTCTTGTGTACATTGAAATTTTCAGCAGCATTAAAACTGCAGAAAGGAATAATATACAAATGATTTAGGAAGAAATGAGAATATGTGCCCACTGTTCCACCAAAGTATTTGTGAATCTCAACAAGCACAAGTATCCCCTTAGGTTACATAAGAGAAGTTAAACTCTGTTTCTGCCTGTTCAGTTGTTTCATA
This sequence comes from Protobothrops mucrosquamatus, assembly GCF_001527695.2. Classification (NCBI taxonomy): domain Eukaryota; kingdom Metazoa; phylum Chordata; class Lepidosauria; order Squamata; family Viperidae; genus Protobothrops; species Protobothrops mucrosquamatus. Next base: position 592,259 of record NW_015386516.1, on the reverse strand, counting down.
GTAAAATAAAATTGGAAATACACTAGGGGTAAAATACAAGCAAGTATTATCACTATAATATTTTGAAGGGTAATGATTTGTTTGTAGGACCATTTATTGAAACTGCAACAAAATGTTTTCTGAAAATAAATACTGTATTTTCCTTAGCTTAATCTGCAGTCCTTATAAATTCCATTTTGCAATTTGTATCTTTTGCATAACTACTAGCAAGAAATGGACTAGGAATGCCACACAATTTGATAATGAGTTTAAAGTGCCATCAGTTTAATCCTATGTTTCATTGTACTGTACTTGATTTCTGGGCTATACTGCAGAATGGAAAGTCAGTTTATACTTCCTGTATCTACTTTAAGTCCTACTCTTTATGCTTGATGAAATTTATATGTGCTCATATAAATTTCATCATATAACCAGATTGTTCAGGTTGACCTAGCAATCCACCTGCCTTTGTCTTGATTATATCACATTTACAGCAGTGATTGCAATCTGAAACAGATTTGCCTCTGCTTTAATGTTTTCTTCCAAAAAGTAAATAGCAGGATAGTCTGATCTAATCTGTTTTACAACCCAATGTTGCATAATAAGGCTAGAATGTGCATTCATGCATTCAAGGGTAATAATTGGCAAAAGAGCACTTCAGTGAGATTTTTTTTCCTGGAAGGATAACATTGCAAATCTTTAGCATACAGATATACAAAATTATAAATAATTGGGAGGATGACCCATCCCTGTTTTGATATCTGGAAGACTAAATGGGACTTGAAATGAAATTTTAAATTGTGAGGTGCTCTTGTTTAGAATACATCATTATATTTCTCCTTTCACTCATTCTATTTCTCACTCTAAGTGTGCCAATACTCCACCACCACTAAGTGTTATTCACTAGGTGGATTTTAGGGGGTTTGCTATTTGATTTATTAGCCCCATCAATTTATATTACTTCCAAACTTACATCTTATTTCTGTAGATATTTCCCTTGAACTTTTCTGCACAAAAGCCAGAATTTGGGAAACTAAAATCATCATTCATACAGAGCACAGGGAAGGAAAGTGTGGCATTTCAAAAACGGCAATGCTACAACTGTTGATCTTCCTACCTGTTAGCCTTGCTGACTGGACTGACAGGAACTGTAACTCAGCAATACTTGGAGGCTCAAAGATTCCTTATCGAATCTGTAAGATAACAAGGTATACTCAACTATAACGGGTATCATTCTTAGCGGTATTTCAGAAGATTGCCTGCAGGCTGGAAAATGTAAAGATGGGGAAATCATAGAAAATTTAATTTTAAGCCTTCATATACAGCATTATAAATGTGTTACATGTAACTATTTACCTAACTGTCACTCATGTAAACAATACTTCCATTTAAACCACACATTCTGGAGTCTAACTTTTGACAGGAAATATCTTTACTATGATGTAATATTGTGACCTCTAGCAATGCGCTCAATTTACTTGTTAAATTAAAAAAGACTCCTTCATGCAGAACTCATCAACTATGACTTCATGGAGTCTTCTTGACACAATTATAGAAGTAATATGCAATTGTATATTTTCAGGATTTTTTTTCACTTCCCAGATGTCCTGGTGTACTCCCAAGTTGTAACATCCCATCTTTGTTTAGCTTCCAAATCAGAGCAAGTGGTGCCATCTGCTGAGATGCCACAAATTTTATACCAGCTTATAGATTCCCAGAAATCACAACATGGCCAAAGGAGTTTTTATTCCGGGACATCTTGAGGCATTATGATGAGGAAGATGTTTTCAAAATAGCATTGGATCCTTCCTCAAATATAGAGTGCATATGAGTGTTTAATTGGGAGTTTACACCAAAGTCTGTCTGCCTCAAACAGGAGGGGAACAAATGCACAAATAAGAGATCTCCACATTAAATATATTAACTCGCTGCACATTTTTAAAACACGGTATTCATTGGCTGGGTTTGCATATCCTATTTAGTTAGGGTAATTAGTTTTGTCTTCATGTTTTGTGTCAATCTAGCCATTGTGATTGTTTAATGGCTTATTTCAGGCCCAACTAGTCATACAGGGGTTTATTCAATAAGCTACAACTTTGTATGTTATGTAACTCAGTTATTGTATTCCTATTAATGATTGTGGTTTAAATGCTTAAATAACAGATAGGAGGGGAGAAAGAGAAAGAAAGAGAAGTAGCATCTTGCTAGAAAGCTGAGACCGGCTTCACCTTGTGCCAATCTGAGCGCTTTGCTCCACTTTGTAACTCCAACCATGAAACATACATGCTCTAGCACCTTTTTTTTTCCTACTGTGTTTCTGTGATATTCCCTTCATCTCATCTCCAGCATGAAACAGGCTTAACTGTGTTAAAGTGTTCTTTTTTATGCCAGAATAATCCAAGGGCTGTAGATCATTTTTTAGGCTCTGTCACCATCCTTGGAAAAAAGTTGATATAGGCAGTGGCGGGATTCAAATATGTGAACAACCAGTTCTCTGTGTGGATGCCGCTTCCGGAAGTCCATTCTGGGCCTGGGCAACAAAAAATTAGCTACCGGTTCTGCCGAACTGGTGCTGATCCCACCACTGAATATAGGAGGCGAACCAAGTTAATTTATGATTGGAGGGGTAGAACAAAGTTTGGTAGCATATTTTCTAAATAGCCATTTTATGAAAAGGCATAAGTTATTATGCGCTGCAATTCATCCCATCAGATGCTCTATATAGAGTCTAGCTTAGGTTTTCTCATAAAATGGATTAGCTGCAAATGGAGGAAACTCCGGTAACCACAGTGAATTGAAAGAGAGCCAACATGTCCTGCTTGCCAATAGGAAATTAATATGTCAGCATCATTTTTTGCTGATTCAAGGATGAATCTGGAGAGCAGTTCATCTCAAAAGAGGGCGGAAACCCCAGTGACTAGTGGAGAGTCACCTCACACAGCAATAATTTCGTGATTGCACCAACAACCCATTTTCAAACCTCCAGATATGTCCAGACTTCCCAATGTTGGGGAACCTTATCTTATTTTAACTTGTATTATTGTTTTGTATGCACGGGACAGAGAACTATGAATCCCTCCATGGCTGTTCCAATATAACACCCCTGGAAGGAAGACTTTATATGGTCGCAAAAAAAGTTGGGTGACAACTAGAAGTTAAGACCACAAACGATACTATTCAAAAGCAGCTTTGTTTGGTTTAAAAACAAGTAAATAATCCTTGGCTGCTCCAAGGACACCTGACAATGCCAGCGTGTTTCAAAATAAAGTATTGCGACCGTTTTAAAAACAGCGCGGTGCTGCAACGGCTGAAATCTCGCACCGGAAGAGGTTGCGAGAAAAATGGTTCTTCTCCGCAGCCGAGGAAAAAAAGGGGAGAAAAGGGAAACCGAGCTGGGGGAAAACCAAGCAGTGCTTTGGCAACCAAGTAGTGGTTTACTATTGGCCACATTAATTAGGAAATTTAAGAGGTAGTTGGGATGGTGGAGAGAAGCACATCCAGTTAAGGAATGAGGCGAAGAGCGGCGACGGAGCAACGACTGCCCAGTCTGAAGCGGAGGCAAATATAGAAAAGCCATCAGATCAACGGAGGGGACTGTTTTGGTGCGCTCTCTAGGCACGAAGATGGAGGCTCGCGATTTTTAAGCCAGGATTACGAGCGCCCAACACGGCAGCCCCAACCCGACGGCAGCCCCAACCCGAAGGAGCCCCTTGGCTCTCCTCACGAGAAGGGGAATGCGGGCGGGAGGGGGCGCGTGTGTTGCGTGCGTTTCCCCAAGCGCTTCTACTCTTCCCACTTGCAACATGTCCCCCTCCCCCGGGATTTGGCAGAGCCTCTCGGAGAGGAGGGATCTTAGTCGGTGGAAATTACCTGAGGAAAATCCCACCCCAAACATAAAAGTATTCCAGCCTATTTGCGTATGAAGGGCGGTCCCGGAAGCCTTCCGGGAAGGAGTTGAGTCACCGAGGGAGCATAAAGGGCGACGGTGCTCCGGCTCGCATCCACAGAGTCAACGCAGAACTGGATAGTTTTTTTTCGCGAAAAGCGCGGAGAAACTTCCCCAGCGTAGGAAACTTCAGGAGAAGTTAAGGGAAAAAGAAAAGTGGACGCCGAGTTGGCTGTTTTCTACCCAAAATTGGACATGATTGTTCCAACCGTGTTTTTATTTTCTCTCTTGGCTTTCAGTCAAGCAGGTTAGTGTTGCTAAAAAAAATTTCCCGACGGGTTTTGTTTGTTTGTTTGTTTGTTCCTTCCGCTGTTGGCTTTCTCTTTTGACTTTTACCGAAGCTTTTCAGGGACATGATTTTCACTCCTGATGCCTTTACTTTTACGCAGAAATAAAGGTTGAGGAAGTCTTTATTTTAAAAAAAAACACCGCAGAATGAGGGACGTGCAAAGGTTGTTTGATGGCAGTTGGTCACAGAAGATCAGTTTGGGATATGAGCAAGTCGGAAGCATGTCAGTCTTAAAATGTTATGCTTGGCTTTATAAGTGAGCTTTATTATGTTTAGTGGGATTTGCTCAGAGTGTAAATAGGTATAGGGTTAGGAGAATTCATGATTTTCAAAGATGCAGGATTCAGCCCAAGAGAAAGATGCATTCTCTGTTCCTTAAGTAACTTTCTGACATGACAAAATTGATAATTTTCTGAAAAAAATATGTTAAAAGTAGAAAATCAGAAATGTTATATGGAAGAGGGTGCCACAAGGAATAACAAATACAGTTTTTTCCTCATTTTATTCCCTGACCCTTTGGATTTCTATTTTAATATGTTTGACACATATTGGACTGAGAAAAGTTGGGGGCTGATCTCTTATTACCCAGCCCCCAACCGAGTACAGATGTGTGCATGGCTTTCTTAAGCAGCCCCTGAGCCTTTCTTGTTGGGGGACTAAGCTATGATTGTCCCACATCATTTCCTGCACCCCTAAGTTAGCCTGACATCTTCTGATGTGGTTGGAGACACTGTCCTCCCCACTAGTGCTGAAATTAATATTCAACCGTTTGTCTATTTCACTGCAGTGCAAAAAGCTCATCGGTAGAGCACAAGCATTTCATAACAAAACTCCCAGGATCAATTGTTGGCATTTCAAATAAGGCTGAAAAGTTCCTTAGATGAAAAGCCTAAATAGCACCAACTTACTCCTTTCTGGAGCTAGTGTGATACAATGGTTAAAATATTAATCTTGAGTCCATCCTCGGCCATGGCAACTCACTGGGTGAATTTGGGAGGCAATACTCCCTTATCACAACTGTGTTAGGGATGGAGACAAGATTGGAAAAAAGTAGAAAATTTGAAGAAATGGACACCATCTAATTTTCCTGAAGGCGAGGCAGAATGTAAATCTAACAACATATCATCTTGAAACAGCGATCAGTGGAGAAACAAAGCATGTTCAAGTATTTAATAATGTAGCTTATAACAGTCAGTTAACTCACAGTCTATGATAGCCTTCTCCCCCCCCCCCAGTCACAAGCCACTTTTGGGATCTTTCGGTACTTTGGCATTTTAAAAATTGGCTGCTAAAACTAGTTACCATGTGGCATTTTGTGCCTTGGATGAGGTTTGTCAGTCTCAAAGGTATAGCAAGATGCTTCATAGAGCAAATGTGATCTGATGGTACTGAATGAAAATTAACTTAAAGGATTCGTGTATTTGCACTGATGGAGCTAATTTGCTGGGACTTTACAGGATTTTAATTCAAACTACTTCACATGTCTTACTTCTATTTTAGCCAATCTTTGCTGTTCAAATCCATGCCAAAACCGAGGTTTCTGCATGACGAAAGGTTTTGATCAATATGAATGTGACTGTACACGGACTGGTTTTTATGGAGAAAATTGCACTAAGCGTATGTATTTCTGAAAATATTATAATTGATATAATGAATTTATAAGAGAAAGACCATAATCTTTACAGATTATGACTGGGCAGATTAAGGAGAGATTTCTTTTTAAGTGTCTGCAAATAAGATTTCTATCTATGTAGCCTAGAGACAGTGTTCTGTGGTAAGGGTGTACTATATTTAAGGGTTAAGGATGGTAAGTGGGGGAGGTTTTAATCATCTGTAATTAAGCAAACAAGATACATAGGCTCAAACTTACAGACTATAACTTTCGTGAATTTGATGGTGTTGACAAACTAAAGAGTAACATTTTTATTATATTTGCTTTGATTAAATTTTTTTTTTAAAAAAATATCTGCTGGATATCTCTTTTCAAGTAGTCTGCAAAAGAAATATTGACAGTAGACAGTATTGAACTACTGTATATCATGCAATCATCTGACTTGATAAAAGGCAGTTTCCTAATAAATTTTGTTTCTATATTTTTTCTGCAGCGGAATTTTATACTTGGCTCAGACTTAAGTTAAAGCCTGCTCCAGACACAGTACACTATATACTCACACACTTCAAAGGCATCTGGGATATAATCAACAACATTCCATTCCTCCACAATGCCATAATGAGATACGTTCTAATGTGTAAGTCTTCCAACTCTATTACATTGCTCGTACTGGCTAATCTTGTTTTGTATACTTGGAAATCAGTCTTATTGAGCTCAGTGAATTTCTTAAATCTTGAGCTTCCTTAAGTAAGGAAGATTGTAATCTTAATCATAGCTGTAGCAAGTTGTCCCTTCTAGAGAATTTATACATTGATTAAAATTGCTAATAAAAAGCTGATCATAGCATTTGACAAAGCTGCAGTAAATTGAAGTTCTGGTTTTTTATATATGAGTTTGGTGTAATTTGGTATCACTTTGTAAGCCTCCCAGAGTCGCTGCAACAGTGATATGGGTATAAAAAAAATAATAAAAAATAAATGGTCCTCTTTAAAGAGAATATTAAATAATTATTTATTATAAATATTAAAAATAAACAAAAATAGAAAAGAAAAATACAAATATGGTAAAGAAAACATATATAAAATAGTGACCTCATCACACCAAGTATAAACAACTTTAGTAACTTGTCACCTTCTCTTAAAATACACCAACAGTCTCTTCTTTCCATATCTCATTTCTTATCTATAAACTAATTCTTAAAGCCTTATCCCTTCAGTCCTGGTCAACAAAACTCTATTAAGGATTACCAGAGATAACAAATATATATCAACCTTCCTCAAATAAAAAAATCCTTCCTTTTACTTCTAGCAATCTTGATTTTTAGTTCCTTGAAATAACATCCTAGAACTTTATTTCTTTTCATTATCCTTTGTCCCTTCTCACAAAATTCTTCAAAAATCTAAGAAATATCTTTTGTAAATCAGTATAAGAAACTGATATAAGTTATTTTTCGTTTGTTGTTTGTATATCCCTTCATTAAGACACCATCTGGTTTTATTTATATATCCAGTGTAACATCTTTTTCCATATCATTCTTATAGCCTGATAAGATAATTAGTAATAATTTCTGAAGCCTATTTAGCTCCCTTTATAAAATTGTGAGATAAAATATTACATCCAGTTTACTGACAGCAAAATTGAGGCTGAACCACGGTATTATTTAAACTTGGAAGTTAAGAGATATGAAACTGAAATCTAATTTTTTGCATCTTATTGGGACATACTTTTTAAAATTTATGTTTGAGATAATGTATGGATGGTTGCTGCAGGTTGTCTAACATTAATACAATTTTTCTCATTTCCTCTTTTAGCCAGATCCCACTTAATTGAAAGCCCACCAACCTATAATAGCCATCATGGTTTCAAAAGCTGGGAAGTTTATTCCAATCTGTCCTACTATGCTCGAGCTGTTCCACCAGTGGATCATGACTGCCCTACCCCTATGGGTGTGAAAGGTAAGGAGGAAAGCAAATCATTGCATGAGGACTAGAGGAAAAGGAATTCATAAATGAAGTGGAATTGTAATCAAATACTGTAATATTATAACATAGATCAGGAATTCATAAGAGACAAGACTTTGTTAACAGATACTGCTTCCTCATTGTGTGGATAAAATGGAGTAACAAGTTGTCATGAAACATAAGTAGCAAATGCCAAAATGAAACTTAAATATTAGAAAAAGTCATATATTGAGTACTTGATATAGCAGATTTTCTTCTAATGGCATATTATGCCAAGCTTGTCAAAGAAATGGGGCAAGGGTGATTCTATGAATATATCTGCAGAATTATAATGGCAACCAAATTCATGCATTTATTTATTTTTCACATTTTTGAACCACCTCTTTCACTCAGAGACGGACTCTGGGTGGTGTACAGTACTAAAATATAAGAACAGAACAAAGTTAAAAATTTAGAGACAGGGATGATTAATTGTAAAGCAAAGGGAGGCCTTTAGGGCACTAGCCAGCCCCATAGCTGCATGCTCCTCTGGGCTCCCCAGAATTAGTCACCATTTGAAACTAAGACAAGAGACTAGACAAGCACTCCATTGTGCTGGAGCATAATTACGTAGATAAATTCTAATCTGCAAAAAAAGTAGTGATATTTTATACATCAGTATTATGTTTCCTTCTTATTGGAATTCTATTTCAGGAAGAAGCAGAAAATAAGTGTTTGCTTTATATTTCAGGCAAGAAGGAACTTCCAGATTCAAAAGTGATTGTAGAAAAATTCTTGCTAAGGAGAAAATTCATTCCTGATCCTCAAGGCACAAATGTCATGTTCACCTTCTTTGCCCAGCATTTCACTCACCAGTACTTCAAGACAGATACTCAGAAAGGACCAGGCTTCACAAAAGGTCTTGGGCATGGGGTAAGTTTAAGTAGATGAGTTGTAACAAGCAAACAACCTTTGTTAAGTGCTGTGTTGAGAATAATTATCTTGAAAATATTGGAGAAGCATTTCTACTGGAGCAGCAGAAATGTAGCAGTAGATACACTTCCTAGCAAGTTTCTCTCAACTAATCTGTTCTCTTTGGGAAGAGTGGCATGTTTTGTCATCTAATCAGTTCCTCAAAGAATTAAGTTGTTTCATATCATCCATTCAGATTAGCTATGTTACATATACTATTCTTGTATCTAACATTTTAATGCAAAAGAAACTGGCTTTGTCAACATCTTCTAAGAGCCAATAATGTCTTTAAGAAAACCATTCACTTTGCATCTTAGAAGAACAAAGAATATAACTTTTATAAATATAGTTAAGCACTTGAAATGTTGGATCTGGCCAGGGTTAATACTGGCAGTTTTTAGAATGCTTGTTTGGCTTGTGCTCAAATGTTGCATGAGATAATGGCAGTGGTGGGATTCTGCCGGTTTGCACCACTTCGGCAGAACCGGTAGCTAATTTTTTGTTGCCCAGGCCCAGAACGGACTTCTGGAAGCGGCATCTACACAGAGAACCTGTTGTTCACATATTTGAATCCCACCACTGGATAATGGGCTATTGAAATTTCATTGATTCAAGGGAATTTGCTCTTTTATTGTTCCCTTCCTGCTGCCCCCTCCAGTACTGTATCATATAGAGCTCTAGAACATTATAGGAATGATCCCTGGCTGGCATTCACTGTATTTATAGGTATTCTCTCGGTCTTGTTTGAGAGTGATTTCTAACTTTTTGTCTTTTGTTCTGTGAACAGGTTGATCTTAGTCACATCTATGGAGAGACTTTGGACAGGCAGATGAAACTAAGACTTTTTAAGGATGGAAAGCTAAAATTTCAGGTGGGTTTAGGTTTCCTGGAGAAATTCCTTCACTTCTACTTGAGACAGTGCTGCCCTACAAAGAATGGACTAATTCATCTAATAAAAACGGAAGGCTCAAACTCACTAACGTTTCCATCAGTTTACAAATTTGAAGTAACATTGAGTAGGGCAGAATTCTGTTTTTTATAAATTGTATGTATGAAAATGCAATTTTTATTTACTTTTGGTTTTTTTAATTACAGATGATTGATGGAGAAATGTATCCGCCTACTGTGAAAGAAACTCAGGCAGAAATGATCTATCCACCCCACATCCCTGACCACCTGAAATTTTCTGTAGGACAGGAGGTCTTTGGCTTGGTTCCAGGGCTGATGATGTATGCCACGTTGTGGCTCCGGGAACATAATCGGGTCTGCGACGTTCTTAAGGGAGAACACCCAGAATGGGATGATGAACGCCTATTTCAGACTGCCAGACTAATTTTGACAGGTAATTTAACAAATATTACACATACACCTTTGGGTGAAATCTAAAAAAAATAATATTATTCAGAAATGTAAAGGGAAGGTTTTGTCAGCATCCACAAGCTGCAGTGGTTAAGTAGAAGTTCGTTTGTATAAAGCCAAGTTCAAATGCTGAACTGTAAAGGAGTTTTTGAACAAAAAGAAATGTTGGATTGAGAGTGATCTCAAGTATGCCATCAAAAAGTGGTTTGGGGGCAGGATGAGAAACATAAACATATCCCACTTTCTCAGAATAAAAAGGTGTATCTAGAATAGCTGTAGAATTTTCAAAGAAAGGAACCAAATAGCATACTGTTAGAAAATAATAATCTTTGGGAATTTGGGGGAATGGAAACAGATACAGTTGTAGAAAAGTGTATGGGAACGAACCTTATAATGCATTTTGCAGATATCAATGCAACCTATGACAATTTGCATTACCTAACTGAACACCATTTGCCAAAGGAAAACTCCAAAAGATGGTTATTATACTGGTAATCGGTGTCTGAACTTCACAGAGTCATTCTGTGGTAACTGGGAAATATAATGTTAGTCAAGACAGATCATTTCTTACATTGATTGGGATTATTTGCTTATTATTTGGCATAATTACAGTACAGGATTCTGCCAGGCACATAATAATCCGTTTTGGAATAGTGGGTTTAGGTATTTGGTGCTGTCAATCTAAATTACAATGCTCATTTGATTGTGTATTTTCTTAAAGGGGAAACCATCAAGATTGTGATTGAAGACTACGTGCAACATTTAAGTGGATACCATTTCAGACTGAAGTTTGATCCAGAACTTCTCTTCAACCAGCGATTTCAGTATCAGAACAGAATAGCAGCAGAGTTCAACACCCTCTACCACTGGCATCCTCTTCTACCTGATACCTTTCATATCCAAAACCAAGACTACACTTACCAGCAGTTCATGTACAACAATTCCATTATGCTAGAACATGGCCTTTCTCACATGGTGCAGTCTTTCTCCAAACAAAGGGCTGGAAGGGTAAGACTCTTTTCTCCTCTAATAAAGGAGAATATTTGTAGCTCAGGGTTGACTTGAGGGGTCCTTGGTGCTCTCCGAGCTTGCTTGTTTTCTTGCAGACGTTTCATTACCCAAACTACTGATGTTATCTAGTTTGGGTAATGAAACGTCTGCAAGAAAACAAGCAAGCTCAGAGAGCACCAAGGATCCCACTCTTTTCTTCTCTTTCTTCCACCTTTATCAAAATTGCATTTCAACTGACATGAGGAAGCAGACATTTATTTATTTATTTATACCTCTATATTTCCCAACTTCTATAATAGCATAGCTATCCTTTGTTAAATCACTACCATATCTGAAAATCTTTTAAGAACAGAAAAAGAATAATCCTATTGATACTTGGTCTGATACTATCTGAAATTTTAATTGAGATAGCTTATATGATTTGATATTCTTATGCTTCATGTTGAGAATGGCCTTTACATGTAGCATATGCAACAGAGGTTAGCCAATAGTTAACCAAAGGATACTATTTCATTGTTTCATGTTAGACACATAGAAAAGTATCCTCCTTTTATACAGAGAAGGATGCTCTGAGCTTCTGCTTCAGAGCACATGACAAAAAGTTCCATTTGTTTAATCATTCCACATATAAAACTAGATATCAGCAAAAGGGTTCCAGCTGTCTTTTTAATAAACCAGATCTGAGAATGTGTAAAATCCCAACTCATTGTGAAAATTAGATTTTGATAGTTTTCAGGGATAATGCAAATAAGTGACTAAAGTAGCCAAATCAATTTAATTTAGAAAATAATTCTCTTTTGGTAGTCAGATAAGATAAGGGAAATCCACGCCAAAGGTATAATAAACTATATTATCTTTCCTATTACATACTTATTTTTATTTGAGAGCAAGAGATCAATAAGCATAACCTTTAAATGAATAACACTTGTTTATTGTGATTTTTCATGTTGTTATTATTGCCAACAGGTAGCTGGAGGTAGGAATGTTCCTGCTATCGTGCAGAAAGTAGCTGTAGCTTCTATGGATCAAAGCCGGCAGATGAGGTACCGATCCTTGAATGAATACCGAAAGTTCTTTATGCTGAAACCTTTCACATCATTTGAAGAACTTACTGGTAAGACATGCGTGCAAGCAAACAAGCATGTGTATCTCAAAAGCAGATATTGTGTCCCCGGTCCAATTCTTTGCATCTCCAGTTAAGGAAAGGGTACACAACCTAAAAAGCTTCACTTGATTGCCATTGAATTATAACTTTTAATCAAGGGGGAAATGAACAGACAGTTGCAAATACACAGAATTATTGTATTAGCTACATTAATTTTAATAATGAAATACCTATCTCTGCTATGCTTTAAGGCAGATTGTGACCCTGAGCTAGGAAGAATTGCACCGCCCTTGTTTTAAGGAATTGAAAGCAGCAGGTCCATTGATTTGGATCTGACTATGTTCTGTGCTGGGTCACCAAGATTAAAACGCAATATTCAAGCAATATATTTTATCAAATTTATAAATATTAACTGATAATGTATCATTTAAAATAAAAAATAAAAATAAGCTAATGACTCTACTTTTAAAAGAAACATGTACAGGTAGTCACATATCAAGAAGAAGGAATTTCTTTTGTATTGAGTACAATCTTTATTACAGGTGAAAAAGAAATGGCTGCAGAACTTGAAGAGCTCTATGGAGATATTGATGCTATGGAATTATACCCTGCTCTTCTTGTTGAAAAGCCACGCCCTGGAGCCATCTTTGGTGAGACCATGATTGAACTTGGGGCTCCCTTCTCCTTGAAAGGTCTTATGGGAAATGTCATCTGCTCACCTGAATACTGGAAGCCAAGTACTTTTGGGGGTAGCGTGGGCTTTGACATCGTGAATACAGCCTCACTCCAAAGCCTCATCTGCAATAATGTGAAGGGCTGCCCTGTCACAGCCTTCCACGTCATCAGCTCTGAAACCGTGGCAACAAACAACATCAGTGCATCCAGCAGGTCGATAGATGAAATTAGCCCTGCCGTACTTCTCAAAGAGCGGTCAACTGAATTGTAGAAAGAATCACTATTGGTATATTTATTTATTAATTTATTTATATAACAATATTTATTTATATTTCAAATGGAGCTCTGTATATTTTCCCGTGCGTTGACATTTAATTCAGGATGTCTGACTTGAAGGGGGTTCTTGCTTAGATTTGCAGGACAGATTCTCTTCATTCCTCATTATATTTTCTGTACCATAATGAGATACGTGAGATATTCTAAAATGGATTAAGGACCACAGATTTGCTGCTTTAAACACAAACAATAATCTTGAGTGGGTTTTTTTAAACATGACATCATGATGGTAAAGCAGGTTATGTATTATTAATTCAGCATCAAAAAAGTATTTAACTAGTTAACTCCTTCAAGAAATGGCCTTACTAAATAAATGAGAAATAGAAAAGTGGGAAGTTATGCACTTTTATATTATTGACCAAAAATTTATGGTATGTTTAAATTAGGCTCTCTGTTAACTGTACAAAATTAGGAAGCAGAAAATGAATTTTGTATGAGAAATTGTAAGATTTTGAAAACAAAGAATTTTTTTACAACCCAATTTCATTTTCTGGGTAATCTCATCTCAATTAAAAAAAATATCCCCTTCCTTTAAATAAAAGGCATTGCTTTTTGATGCAGTTCCTATATATCTCTTTACTAAATGAATAGGAACAAGTAATCCCACCAAAATACAATTTGTTTTTCAGTGTTTTCAAATTTTTCATCTGTATCCTTTTTTATTTTCAGAAACTGTAAGAAAATTACCCAATACCTGTAAAATGCACTTTTAGATTAAGCAGTTTAATAATTTTCCAACAATAAGATAGTAAGTCATTTTTCTTTTCAATTTGCCATCAGGTTTCCACAGAGTATGTGGTAACTAACTTCTTTTTATTTTCCTATATCGCTTATATGGTGGGGAAGAGCCTTTCTTCCATAGGGGACAAGTGTGAATTCTGGATGTTATTATCCAGAACCCTGCCACTCTTGCTGGTTTTCAGCATGATTTTAAAATCTGGAATCTCTCTTTTAGCATTGCACTTTATGCAAAGAAGGCCAGTTCAACATTAACACCTTAACACTACATTTTGTGTAATACTATTGTGAGTGTTCAGGTAGATTATAGATTCTGTAGTTGACTTAAAACTTGAAAAATGCAGTTCTTTTGTATTATGTTTGTTAAATGTTAAATATTTTGTATGGTTGAAGAAATATTGAAATCTAATAGGGTCTAACACAGTGGTTCTCAACCTGTGGGTCGGGACCCCATTTGGGGTCGATCGACCATTTCATGGGGGTCGCCAAGCAAGGCTGTCCGCCATTTTTTTTGTCCATTTTTCCCCCTTTTCCGGTGGGTGCCTTACCTCCCTTGGGCTGGGCCAGCTGGTGGTCGGCCTGCTCCGTCTCTGCCGCTTGCCAGCTACGCCTCAGCCAGCGCAGGGGGCGGAACCACGCATGCGCGGCGTTCCTGGGCAGGGAAAGTCCTTGACGTACGACCGGTTGGGTAGTCCTCAACTTATGACCGGTTTAGTCCTCGACTTATGACCGGTTTAGTCCTCGACTTACGACCGGTTTAGTCCTCGACTTACGACCGGTTGGGGTCGCAGCATTAAAAAGGTTGAGAACCACTGGTCTAACACATTACTTGCTAAGAGTTTTACTTTTTGGAGGGGAAAAGGCCCTAATTAGTGCCCAATTTTGATGGTTATGTGTGAAGATTATTTTTAAAAGATGAATAATGAAAGGGAAAAATATTGCTGGCTGGAAAAAGAAATCTCAGGATAATCAGAGTACCGTTAGGGTGCTTTTAATAAAGTCTTGTTGCTGTTAGTGTTATGTCACTGGAACTTACAGAGAAGAATCTCTAGCAGATTATGTCCAACTATTAAGACAACATTGTCTTACTTAAATTGGTCGCCCATGTATCTTTAAATTTCCTATTGCTGTGATTTTTTTAAAATTGTCTTTTCTTCAGCAATACGGTACCCTGCCCTTTCTTGAACTGAATGTTTAATTTTAATATTTTCCCTTAGTGCTTCATCTTGGTCAGTATTGCCTCTTTTCATCTGCTCGTCTTTCATTGCTCTGTTTGTCTTTCATACCTTTTGTACAGTACTTGTATTATATAAATGCTGTGTAATAACTGGTACTATACTGTAAAATGCCGTGCTGCAGAATCATGTTTTTTTCTGCATTTGTTCAATGTATTTATCAAACAAGTCATTTTGCTTTTATAATAGGTTTCCATTTCTTGAAGAAGGGGAGAGAGGAAAAAAAAAACCCAAGAAAACTAATTTATCTCAGCAAGCTGGTCTTGGTTGGGTGTTTAGATTATAGCGGCTTATGTACAAAATGAAAGCCAAGATGTTGAGGAACCCAGAGAAAATTTGACAATCTGCTGGATTGAAGTGTATATTTATTAAATATTTTTACTTCATTCTTTAGTTCCCAGAACATTTTATAAAAACAAGAGACAAAAGAATTCCTGAATGTAATCTAACAATTTAAATAAGTTCCATGCAGGAAATAGATTTTTTTTTTCTGAATTGTGGCCTCTTAAATGTATTAATGAAAATGAATGTATAATTTATTGATGTAATTATTTAAATTATATTAAGATATAATTTTAATTATATTTTTTACTTTCACAGTGTGCATAAAAATGTCAAAAATAAATTTTAATATGCATTTTGAGTTTGTTTGTTTTTTAAGTATCATAAAGGTGAATTTCAAAATTGATTATTGCAGTCACTTTGGAATGGTGGGATTCAAGTATGTGAACAACCGGTTTCTGTGTGGATGCCACTTCCGGAAGTCCATTCTGGGCCTGGGCAACAAAAAATTAGCTACCGGTTCTGCCAAAGTGGTGCGAACTGGCTGAATCCCACCACTGGTTGGGAGCCACTAGGTTTGGGGAAAGAGTTCAAATTTAATAATGAATAAATTAATCCATGAATTCTACTCAGAAGATCTAAATGGCACCTCTATCTGAATAGATAGAGATGATTAATTGTAAGTATTAGATGGACATGAAGGACCCACCTCAATTAAGCATCTTGAGAATTCAATTGCTTGGGAGAAGGGAGGAGTTTCCTTCATGGGTTTCCTCCTTCCCATTGGTGAGGTATAGGTAGTCCACAATTTGGAAATATGATTTAAAATGTTTCTATAGGCCTCTATTAGCTTGTATTTCCCATTAAAATCAATGCCCCTAGTAAAGAATAGTCATTATGACACGTCTCCAAAGCTTCAGATTTCAATTCCCGGCCTTTGGAATGCAGCAGTTCCAGAGGACATTTGTGGGTTCTCCAACAATGATGCAGCTGATTGAAAGAATTGTAGGGACTACCACTAGAATCATTTTGGAATCAATCCAAAGCATTGCAAAGCTGGAGACAAAATATCCAGTGTTCAAAAGGATTTTTGAGACAGCTGGAAAAGGATAGGACTTCTAGCTTTGCAGTTTTTTAGAATTTTAGAATTTCAGTAAATCGGAATTTCAAAAGGAAACTTTCACACAAATGAAAGCAATGGGGGAACTCTATCCCACACCTGAATAGGAAGGGACAGTCATGAAAGAAAAAGGCATATAGCCTGGGAATGACTGAAAGTCTGTATTGCAAGAAAAGACAAAATGATTGAATTGATAATGTTAAAGAAGTAAATCAATTCACAGTAATCTTATCGTGGCTAGAAACTTGTAGATCACAGTCTCTGGCTTCCCATCATGTGTGAATCCTGCCAAATGTAGCTTATTCAAAAACACAGCTTTAAAATCACGGTTTAATATGGTTCATGAAGCCAGACTATTAAAGTGACCAACCGTCCTCCTTTAGGGAGGACAGTCCTCCTTTTGTAAGTTCTGTCCTCCTCGAAAAGTGTCCTCCTACATGTCCTCCTTTTTGATATTTGAAGACTAATCTGCAGAGCTTTTTTTTTTCTCATAGAACGCTCAGAATGGCATTCCGGCACCTTTTTTTGATGGGTTTTTTTTTTCAACTTTTGCATGAGCTGTGCTACTCCCCCTATTGGCTTTCGAAAGCCAATAGGAATTGCTGCTGAGCACGCCAAAACACCCGGCTGGCAAACTTTGCACATGCAAGTTGTCTGTATTATTGTTGCAATGAATAAAATGTTTCTTTTATTTATGATATTTTTTCTTCAATTTATTTGTGTCCTCCTTTTCATTGGAAAAAAGTTGGTCACCTTAAGACTATGGGTGAGACATGCACTTTCAGGTCTACTAATTCACACTAGATTTCTAGTAATATGGGATTCCCCTTATAAACTGTCATTAAAGTCATACTAACTACTAATCCATTCCTGGTTATCAGCTACAGCAGCGGTTCTCAACCTATGGGTCGTGACCCCATTTGGGGTTGAGTGACCATTTCACGGGGGTCGCCAAGCAAGGCTGTCCACCGTTTTTTTTGTCCGCCATTTTTTTGTCCGCCATTTTTTTCCCCTTTTCCGGCGGGTGCCTTACCTCCCTTGGGCTGGGCCAGCTGGTGGTCGGCCTGCTCTGTCTCTGCCGCTTGCCAGCTACGCCTCGGCCGGCGCAGGGGGAGGAACCACGCATGCGCGGCGCTCCCGGGCAGGGAAAGTCCTCGACTTACGACCGGTTGGATAGTCCTCGACTTACGACCGGTTTAGTCCTCGACTTACGACCGGTTGGGTAGTCCTCGACTTACGACCGGTTTAGTCCTCGACTTACGACCGGTTGGGGGTCGCGGCATTAAAAAAGTTGAGAACCACTGAGCTACAGCGTCCCATAAGAAATAACATGGAGCTGTTTAATTTTTGTATATGAGAATTATGGCCAGGCCTGATTCTACTGCAAAGAGGTAGGAATGCAAAAGTCCCCCACACCATATTTCCTTCCTTTTAAAAACTATCAGCACTGCTCTTGGAATTTGTTTAAGTCACTAGCTGGGTTTTTCCTTCCATGCTCATGGAAGCAAGTGCCATGGTCTTAGCCAAGGTTTTTTCCTATGTACAACAAAACTCAGGAAGGCATTGTGTAGTTAAAGATTATCTTTGAAGCATGAGGACTGCTCCCCATGATATGGATCTGGAATCATAAAAGTTGCAAGCTAACTTAGAAAATAGTTTCTTCTTAGGCCATTAGACAGCATGGGAAATGAGGTAGGCTCCAGTCACAGGCTTCTTTGATTTTGAGGAGCCTTATATTATCAAGGTGGAACAGAGCATTTTAAGCCTCTGAAAGACTGGTGGAAATACTATTCTTTTAAGAAATCCCACCCCATTTTGTTCATCCTCCGTCTTCCATGCATTTTTTAACTCATATTTTTGGTCCACTGAAATCAATGACAGGATTTAAGAATATGTGGGAAACCTGACGTACTGAAATTACTCATACTTTTTGTTATCACTGATTAAATGCACTGCTTTAATTGAAAATATTGTTCTGTCTGATCATGTAAAACACCTTTTCTCTGATGGGCTCCTTTTCTGTGGTGTCCTGGGGGCAATTACCCTTAGCATATGTAAAACATGTTAAGCTCAAAAACCAGAATTTTTCCAAACAGCTCTTCGGATCTTAGTAAAAGTGTAGATCCAACCATACCATGAAAGCTTCAGTGTTCAGAATAACATTGGATACTCCTTATTTGGGGGTCAAAGCAATCAATGTCAATCCCAGAACTGCTATTTTCAGTTTGAGATGGGTCATTTTGAATTTAAAATAATCTGCATGCTACTCAGAGCCTCCTTTCCTATTTTTAAAAGCTCTACAATGAGAATAACATCATTACAGCACTTCCTACACATAATAGTAAAAGGGGAACAATCTAGTTCTTTAGAAGAAGATGTTGCCTATGCCTGACCCGGTGGTGGGATTCAGCTGGTTTGCACCGGTTTGGTAGAACCGGTAGCTAAATTTTGCTGCATTCAAAGAACCGGCTGGCTTCCAGAAGTCCAATGTAGGCCTCAGAACAGCCCACCGGAAGTGCATGGATGCCACTTCCAGAAGTCCATTCTAGGCCTCAGAGGCCCAGCCTGCATCAAATAAGAGAACCGGTTGTTCAGGCATTTGAATTCCACCACTGGCCTGACCTATTTTTTAATGACCATACTTTACAACTCACTGGATCATGCAATAGGGTATTAAATAAATCAGAGATATGCATGTATTCAAAATTACCTTATATTGCCTTACATTAACTGCACTCATATGATTAACTCAGGTTCTGACCATAGTTCAGTGAACAAGCTTGTCCTTGCAAATGAACACAAAACTGAGGAGTTCTGATAATTCCTGATTTGTTGCTGTAATTTTTTCTATCAGTCTCCAGGAAAATTGAGTAGAGAGAAAAAAAATAATAAAAATCAGAAATCTTCATTCATGATTAATTTAACCACAGTTTCAGTATGTGGTTCCATTCCCCGGGAGTATGGTTTCACACATCATACTATAACTTTGGCAAACCATATGATAATTCTACCTGATGTATGGCCAGTCCATAGAATCAAAATCATTAGGTAAAAGATTGATAGAATCAAAGTAAAACTAGATGCCTGGAATTTGATCTAAACCTAAAATGCTATGGTGGGTTGCCAAAGTACGTTTTCTTTGAGAGAGACTTGTCTGAGATAAAATGGTGAGTTAAAAAAAAAAATCAGAGTTGGAAAATATCTTAGAGATCTTTTAGTCCAAACTCCTGCTCAGTGTAATATCTGCTTTTAAATATACCATAGGCAAGTCAGGTGTCCCCATCCTATACTTTCACTTCTTCTCCTCAGATGGAAGGGTTCATCGTATTTCAGCATCTCTAGATATACTTGAATATTCCCTTGTGATTATATCTCTTGATATTCTAATATTCCTAGCCGTTCCATCTAACTTTATATCTTTTGCAGATTTGATAACTGCAGAAGATATAACCATCCATAAAAATGTTGAATAGCTCAGGACCTATGGTCTTGTGGCATTCCATTCAATTATATTTTCCAAGTTAATATAACAGCCAATTTGTTCTAGTAGTTAAAGTGCTGGCTTATCAACTAGGAGACCATGACTTCTAATCCCACCTTAGCCATGAAAAAAACAGCTGGGTGAGTTGGGGCCAGTCACTTTCTCCCAGCCCAACCCACCTCACAGAATGTTTGTTGTGCGGAAAATAGGATAAAGGAGTGTTAGCTCCTTATTATTTATAAACAATAAATGCTGGGCAAAAATCAAATAAATAATATAAAGCTACATATCAAGTGTTCCTTGGGTATAAGTATGAATTGTATTAAAATGCTAACCACATTTTACCATTTCATTAATAATGGCAGAAGATTTTGTTAAATGTTTTGCTGAGGTCAAGATTTTCCCCAATTTTTTACATTGCTAACTTTGTCAATGTAACATTCCTTGCCTTCTATTATGCTACTGATCACATTCTCCAATAAATGCATTTGGCGGTCTTCTTGACAAAAGAAAGGATTAGTGTGCCATATCTTCTTTCTGATAAAAGCGGAATATTTTATTTATTTATTTAGAAAATTTATATCGCTGCCTACTCACACATGGCAACTCAAGGTGGCTTACAGGACATAAAAACACAATATAAAAGAAATAAAAATAATAAAAGAAGAAAATAATAAAATAATATCCCACCCCACCCCAGCAACAATACATACTCATACCAGCCATTTAATGGGCTCCCTCTGACTCTGGGCTCCCAGGCTCACTGGCAGAACCACATCTTCAAGGCCTTCCAAAAGAGTGTCAGAGTGGGGGCCAGTCTGATTTCTGGAGGGATGATGTTCCAGAGGGAGGGAGCCACCACAGAGATGGCCTTTCTTCTGGGTCCTGCCAGATGTTTCGCCTTTGGGGACAGACCTACAATATTCCTTGCCTCCCTGTTCTAGTGGGGCAGGTAGATATGACCGGCAAAAGATGGTCCCTCAGATAACCTGGTCCCAAGCCATGAAGGGCTTTAAAGGTGACAACCAGCACCTTGAATTGCACCCAGAAGCAGATTGGCAACCAATGCAGCTCCTGCAGGAGAGGTGACACATGTGCACAGTGAGGTCTGCACAAAACTATGTAGGCTGCTGCATTTTGCACCAACCGGAACTTCCAGATGCTTTTCAAGAGCAGTCCCATGTACAGCACTTTGCAATAATCAAAACGGGAGGTGGCTAGGGCATGAGTGACTGCGAGTATGGCTTATTGGTCCAGGAAAGAGCATAACTGGTGCACAATCTGTAGTTGTGCAAAAGCCCTCCTGGCCAGGAATGCCACCTACTCTTCGAGTAGGAGTTGTGAGTCCAGGAGAACCCCCAGATTATGCTCTGGGTCTATTTGGAGCAGTGTATCCCATCCAAGACCAAAGATGGCAATTCTCCATGGGCCAAAGCACCCTAAACCCAGAGCCACTCGATCTTGCCAGGGTTCAGTTTCAACCCATTGCTCCCCATCCAAACCCCTAACAGCCTCCAGGCACTGCAAGAGGGAGGTCACAACATCTCTTAACTCACCACAGATTGAGATATACAGCTGAGTATCATCAGCATGTTGGTGATGGATGATCTCACCCAATGGCTATATAAATAACACGTGCATATCTAAGTACTGTTGTTGTTGTTTAATAATCTACTCAAGGACCTTGGTCAGCAGATCTCCAAAACCTGGGTCCTCTTTCTTTTTTCAAACACAGGAACTTTTGCTGTAAGCTTC
This sequence comes from Protobothrops mucrosquamatus, assembly GCF_001527695.2. Classification (NCBI taxonomy): domain Eukaryota; kingdom Metazoa; phylum Chordata; class Lepidosauria; order Squamata; family Viperidae; genus Protobothrops; species Protobothrops mucrosquamatus. Next base: position 570,424 of record NW_015386516.1, on the reverse strand, counting down.
TGGGAGTTTTCCAGGAAACCACACAGATTTGTTAATATCACTCCTGCTTGTTTCTTTGATACACAAAATCTAATTTATCTTGAGACTTGAATTCATTTACATTAGCTTCCCTTCCCTATCCTGAATTGTAGCTCTCTCCTATCACTAATAGCCCATCAATGGCCAATTAGGACTTTGAGGGTCCTTGGTGCTGTCTGAGCTTGGTTGTTTTCTTGCAGATGTTTCATTACCCAAACTAGGTGACATAATCAGTGCTAATCCCTTTATTTCAACTCTGAGCTAAAAATATTCTCCTTTACTGGTAATTAAGGGCTTGGCTTGACTTCTAACAAAGACAGACTAAAGAATGAAATGAGATGCTCTTTTTTGGCCTATTACTTATTACCAGGTCATCTCTTCCTCCTCACAAAACACCTACAGCCTTTTCACCTTTCCTTTTCCTCAGTCATCCAAAATGCCCCCCAAAAGCCATTGTTGTTGTTTGGGGGAGGGGTATTTCTCAGAAACATCATTTCATTTTTACCTTTTGCCCAACATTTTCCCTTTAGCTTCTGGTGGCTGTCTTGTATCTTGTTTTGGCAATACATTCAGCATTCAGCATTTAGTGTTCTCAAATGTGATGCTTTATCATCACTGCTCCTGGAAGGAAGATTTAAAAATCCTCCATCTCTACAATACCTTTGCCATTCCTTGATGGGGAATAGAAACCTTCTCTCCTATGTTTCTTTGCTGTCCTTTCAGTACAAGCAATTTTGGGGTTTTAATAATACATCTATTACCCAATGTTCATGGAAACTCAGAAGAGGAAATTATTTATTTCCTCTTTGCTGAAAGATCAGTGGTGATTTTCGGAAGGATTTTTTCATCCTGCTCAGTTGCTATTGCTGACCATTGTAGTTTCTATTTTTTAACACGTGATCCACATGTTTGTGTTGTGTATGAGGGGTAGCAAATTTATCATGGTTTATGTAAATAAAATGTATTTCATTTTTTTTAAAAAAAACAACACAAGAATCATTTCACCTAAAATTGTCTACTCTCCCTGAGAATACTGGGAGTAAAATGTCGTCCTTTCATTTTGCAGCTGTGAAATGGAAACTACTCTTGAGAATCTTTGTACGCAAAACATGTACTTTGTTACTAAGCTGTGGTTCTTCTCACAAGGGGGAATCATGACCCAGTTGATTTAAATGATGCTTTGTTTTCCTGAATTAATAACTGAAGTGTATTTTCTGTTCTGGTAACCAGGTGGATCCCCTTATTTAGACATAAACAGAGGAAAGCATAGGCGTGCCTTCTTCGTTTGTTTAGACCTGCCCTGTTAGCTAATTATTTTTAACACCCATTCATTTTCTTCTTTTTCTTCTATTTATACATTCCTTTGCTTGTGCGTTGAATGCTGCACCCTTTTCACTCTGCTGTAGAGGAAGCGGGTTTGCGTGCAAGACTTGCAAAAATGAAAAACGAAGCATGTATGAAATAGGTCACATATCATCTGCGTTGGAATACATGAAACTGTGACCACCATGGGTATATTTGCCTCACAACTGCATTCCACTATTTGACAAACCAAAAGCAAATAGCATGGATACACGACCATCAAAATACCCATAGGTGTGGGGTGGGCTCTGTCAGGTACAAGTAACCAGAAACAGGAGTTGAGTTCAAAGCACTAAAACTTTTTTCCATGCTACCTATACACAAGTATCTGATCTACTAATGGTCAAGCCAAGTTGGCATGAGATAAGGATCCACATGTCCCAAAGATGCTTTTTCATGAGGCAACTGGACCTTCTTTGAAGACGTTTCACTTTTCATCCAAGAAGCTTTTTTAGCTTTCAGTCATCCACCTTGATGACTGAGAATCTCCAGAGACATAAGGATCAACTGAATTTCTGAGTAGAAGGAGATCTGGACTTGGGTGTTTTGTGGCTGTTCAGTGATTTCAAACTGATGATATATTGTCGGACTCAGCCTGCTCATCTCCTACAGGCTTCTAGCCTATAATACTTGCAGTCTCAGTAAAATGAATTAGTAACTAGAGCTTTAGGAACATGATAACATGAATGTAAGAAAACAGAGCACCTATTCACATGTTGCCCACAACCAACCACATGCACGTGCACATATGCAAGCACATATGTTAGATAGCAACTGGATTACTTTCCAAAATGAGAATCTTCTTCTATCTTAGGGAAATAAGAAAGAAAGAAAAAAGATACAGAGAAGTAGCTTCCAGTCTTTACAGCAGTTATAAGGACAATTATAAATTTATCTCTTCCTCTATGGGTATAATATGACTCTCCTCTTTCTCTCATCTACTTTGCCTAATTATTAAACCATAACTCATACATTAATTGTTTCTGTTTTATGCAAAATATCTGCAAATGTTTCCAGTCAGTAATTAGCATAATAATTGTCTTTTCCCTGAGTTTAACCATGGAAGCCCAGAAGAGGAAATTATTTATTTTCTCTTTGCTGTCAGATCAATAGTGATTTTGAGGAGGGTTGTAAAATTCTGCTTCTAAAAGGAATTGAAGTATTAATGGACAAATTAAAAGATTCTGGTGCATTAGCAGGTTTCAAGATTCATAAACAGAAGATAAAGATGTTAACCAAAAATGCAAAAAGAAAAGAAAAGAAAAAATTGATGAATAAATTGGGTTTCAAGATTGAGAAGAAAGTACAAATGTGAATTCTATGCATATTCAAAGTAATTTTGTTAAGACATGGGATAAGGTTAAAAAAGATAAGATGGAAGAAATTATCATTGTCAGGAAGAATTTCTGTGATAAAAATAAATGTCTTGCTTAGAATGATGTTTTTCTTTTAGACAATATCTATTTGATAACTGACGCATCATTTAAAGAGTGACAGAACAATATATCTAAACTTGTATGGCAGGGGGAAAAGGACAAATTAAATATATGGTATTACAAGATGGAAAGGAAAGAGGAAACTTGGGTTTACCTGATTTGACATTGTATTTTGCATCTTTGGTTTACTGTATAGTTTTACTAAACTACTATTTACACTCCAAGAAATTAAAAAAGAAACATTTCATTGTATTATTTGGTTCATCCTCTTACTGGAACAGGATTCTAATAGTTTTTATGAACTTAATTGTTGGTTCAGACAAATAATAACATGAACTGAGAAAAAGATCTTTCTAATTTTCCTTGGTTGTTTCATTAAATCACTCATAATACTAATGCTATAACCACTTTCTGTATCTTGTGATATAAAAATAAACTGGTCAGATTCTTCATTACAGAGATTTTGTTTCTTCCAAGATACACTATTCCACTCAATATGAAGGTCAATATGTATGCATCTCTTTTTCTGTAATTAGTTCTAATCTTGCCTTCCATAAAAGTAATAAATATATCAGTTCCTTCTTCTATGATTTGGAAACTGTTGTTTTTTTTATCTTTTTTACCTGAAGTCAAGAATCTCACTAAATGCTGCTGATCAAAGGCCCAGGCATCTGCTTTGCATACAAAAGAAAAATAAAATCCCAGAACCGGTCCCTGAATCTCTTACCATTTTCCAGATTATTTCCTGAGGCCTGGAAAGCTACTTCAAGTCTTTACTGCTCTTTCAACAGATCTTAAAACCATCATTGGGTTTTAGTGTTGATATATTTCTGGTTCTGTTCTAGTTTATTGAAAACAGTTGTGTGCTTTCTTTGAATAGCTATGACTCTGCAGACTTTGAGGGTGATACATTTTTTCTTTTCCAATTCTCCTACCTCCTACTTCAAGCTCTGTGCTTTGGAGTTCTTTTTCTCTCCCTTTTCTTCCCTGCCTTTCCCATCTCCCATATCCCCAAAGTTCAACATTACTTCCTGGAATTCGACTCTCTGGGCCCATTCAGAACGTATCTATTCCTTCCCCATAGTAACATGCCACCGTCATCACAGCAATTAAGAAAACTGCCCAGATACAAAATTGCTAGCCTACTAGTGTTTTACCTCCACAACTCTTTAAAAAAAAAAGATAAAGGTTTCCCCTGTCAGTCGTGGCCAACTCTAGAGGTTGGTGCTCATTTCCATTTCTTAGTCGAGGGAACCAGCATTGTCCGAAGACACTTCCATGGTCAGGTGGCCAGCATGACTTTACACCAATGGTGCATGGATCACTGATACCTACCAAATCTATCATGCAGTACTTGATCTCAAACTTCTGGTCAACAAGCCCAATGCCTTAACCACCTGACTGCGCCATGTAAGCTTTTAAATGCAAGAGAATAGTGGCTAAATATCTGGGAAGCTGTTGGAGTAGTTTGGTGCCTTTGTTAACATTTTGTTACAATATTCATTTCTTTGCATAGATTCCTAGTTTAAGAACCACTGGAAAGATATCTATACATACATGTTCTGAAAACATGAGATTGATTGATTGGATGTAGGGATGATGGGATTTTTGTTATTCCATGGCTTGTAGCATTTCAGAAAGAGAAACACTGATTAAATTATCTTGTAACCATTCTATTGTTGGGCAGCTGAGGGGTAAACACCAGTTAGCTCATGGTGAAGTCACCAAGCTTTCCAAATATTGCACTTTTAATATTATCTGACTGATATGCAGAAAGCAAAATTGCTCTCATACAGAACCACTAATATTTATACAATCTGACAGCAGCTTGATTCTGAGACTCTGGAGGTTCTCAGCACCAGCTCTTGTTGAATTGATGGAATAAGCACCTAATTTATTATTACAACTTGATATGTTGAGATGAAGAAGCCGAACAATAGCTAACATTGTAACGAATCACAGGCCATTTGCATGGCTGGTGGCTGCGTTTGGTTTCAGGGTTCCACATTTGTTTTTGCTCTTGTTACATCATGTATGTTGCTCAATAAATTTGCAGCCTGGACAGATAAGACCAAATAATTTGCCTTCTCAAGAGGGGTTTTTTTTTAATGGATTTCACGTGCTGCTCTTAGTTTTGCCTTCCTTTGTTCCTCATTTGATGTGTGGGCACTTCTCCTTTTCACCTCCATCATCTCTTTCAACTGATCTAAATGAGTCCCGTTTGCAAAGAACGCCAGACTGTTTCCTTCCCATTTTGTATTTATTTTGTGATAGATTTCTTGCTGAGGAAAGATGTGGTATCTTCTTATTAAATAGAGAAGCAACTATAGCAGGGTTTTTGAGACTATGTTTCACGGAACCTGAAGATTTCATGAGATCTTAGTGGAGTTCTGTGAGAAATTAAAGACACTGAAAGGTGAACTGGAACGAAGCTAATTTTCTATTTCTGGAGCTTTGCTTCTTGGTTATGAGTTGCACGAAATTTTAAAAATAAATTTAAATGTTATTTTTTTAAAAAAAAAAAAACTTGACAGGTTCCACAGCTTGAAAAAGTTTGAAAAGCTCTGATCAATTGTCTATTACTGAAGGAGTTTTGCTTCTTAATTAGGAGTTCTGGGATTTTTTTTTAAAAAAAAACTGACAGGTTCCCAAAACTGAAAAAGTTTCAAAAAAACCCCAATCTACAGTAGTATGAAAAACAATAACAATAAACTATCATTTTGTGAAGTGATAATACTTCATTTCACAGGACATTTCAAATCTAATCACGATCAGAATGGATTTGACAAGGAACCAATTTTACCTTAAAGAAAATATTGGAAGCATGCTGCATTGTGAATTGCTGATTAATTTTAAGTCCATAGGCTAGTCAGAAACCACAAGGTTCTTTTTAGATGAATCTTAATGTTTTCCCTCTGAGCCTAAGAGAGAAATTTTGAGTTTCCATGTTCCTCCCTTAACTTCTTCTACTTCTATTCCTTGCACAGAAATTAATAGATGACAATCCTAGCCAGTCTCTTGTAACCCAGAAAACCATGCTGTGCCCACAAAGCAGAATTACAAATGAGAATTGAACTGTGGTTGATAATCCTGGTTTGTGACTCATCGCACATTGACAATCACTCTCTGTCAGATGTGTTTGTTAACCAGCAAAATTATTTTTTTCCAAACCAAGGAAGTATTGACTCACTATGCACCAAAAATGAAGAGAGGATAAGATTATGGCTCATGCACATTCCTAGCAAATAGCACTCTATAGCCCTCCAAGATGCTGCTGAACTACAGCTTCCAGCAGCTGTGACCTTCTAGATGTGTTAAACAACTGACTGTGGTATTAAAGAGGAAGGCAACTGTAGATTATGAGCAACCCTGGAAAAATTTGGTTCTGGATAGCAGCATGTATGCTTCCAAAATAAATCACACGACTGCAGCCAAGAAATTAAAGGGGAGGAAAGCTATGGCAAATCTAAACAGCATACTAAAAAGCAGAGACATCACCCTGCCAACAAAAGTACGTATAGTCAAGGCCACGGTTTTCCCAGTTGCAATGTATGGCTGTGAAAATTGGACCATAAGAAAGGCTGAGCGCAAAAGAATTGAGGGCTTTGAACTATGGTGCTGGAGAAGACTCCTGCGAGTCCCCTGGACTGCAAGGCGTTCAAACCGGTCAGTCCTAGATGAGATCAACCCTGACTGCTCTTTAGAAGGTCAGATCCTGAAGTTCAAACTCAAGTACTTTGGCCACCTAATGAGAAGAAAGGACTCACTGGAGAAGAGCCTAATGCTGAGAAAGACTGAGGGCAATAGAAGAAGGGGATGACAGAGAATGAGGTGGCTGGATGGAGTCACTGAAGCAGTAGGCGTGAGCTTAAATGGACTCCAGAAGATGAGGACAGGAAGGCCTGGAGGAACCTTGTCCATGGGGTCACGATGGGTCGGACACGACTTCGCAACTAACAACAACAACGCAAAATAAATAAATAAATAGTCTCAAGGGATCAAAAATTAAGAGCAATAGGAGCCTTGATGCCTTCAACATGAGTTTGAGAATAGTACATATACTCTGGATTTCTAAAGGCAATTACTTGGAGTCAACATGCGTTTCCTGGCATCTCTCTCTGAAATACAGATTGACAGGAAGGCAATTTATATCCAGAATGTACCAACTAGAACAGGGCCTCTGCTCTGCAGTGTATACTCAACTTCCCTATAACTTCTCTTGACATTTCTTTTTTTCACAAAAGTTTAAATGTGTTGCTTGAGCCAAATATTAGTGTTTTGCGTCAGCCAAGCATCTGCCACTGCAAGCTTCATTCATTAAAGCCACTCATGTGTACAATTCCATAACTGAGAATAGTATATATCAGGGAGCTAATCAGTTCTTTATTATTAATATGTAACTTGGTGACACAAGAAACATCACACCGTGGAATTTAAACAGCTTTTCTAAAAGGCTAATATCTTCCCCAAGAAAAACCTGCAAGTCTCTGCCACTTTTTAAAATAATGTGAAGGATGTCACCAGCCTCCTCCCACCATGCTTCACATTTGCATTATTATTATAATACAGTAATAATAACGTATTTTATTAGGTTAATTCTGCAGAAGAAAAAAATATCAGAATCCTGATTTTTCAAGATTCAGCATTATTCAGGATTTACTGGATATCCCACAACAAATAAGTGGAATGAGTCATGATGTGTACTTTTTTTTATATAACTGTGGACTTCTGAGAAATATTGATAAAAGTCATAGACCAATAAGAATCCATGAGAACATATCTATGTCTAAGTTCTCAAGCTCTTCAAGAGTTCTGTCAAATAATCTATTGCTTAATTCTTTGAAAGAGATATCCCATCTCTCACAGTTATTTACAAATGAATAAGAATTAAAATACTGGTAAATATTCTGCTACAACATCTATGTAGTTATGAATACCCTGGGCAGCATTTTTTTACCTTACCTTCATTCCTTACCTTACTGAAGAATGATGAGCTTCTGTACACAAGTAGATCCCAGTGAAAACAAACAGCATTCATACACCAGTCAGATATACTGGATTTTGTGTCTGGCACAGATCCCTCATAGATCTGAACTCATAGTAATTCCCTCCCTTCCTGTACAAATTGCCTCAGTGAAATTAAGGTTCCAACCCTCCGTTTCATTCAACTGAGTCCACATACAGGTAATCCTCAACTTACAAGAGTTCATTTAGTGACCGTTCAAAGTTACAATGGCACTGAAAAAAAAGTTGACTTATGACCATTTTTCACACTTATGAAACATCCCTGATCAAAATTCAGATGTTTGGCAACTGGTTCATACTTACGACCATTGCTGTGTCCCAAGATCATGCGATCCCCTTTTGCGACCTTTTGACAAGCAAAGTCAAGGGGGAAGCCGGATTCATTTAACAAGCATGTTACTAACTTAACAAATGAAGTGATTCACTTAACAACTGTGGCAAGAAAGGTCGTAAAATGGGGCAAAACTCACTTAACCAATGTGTCACTGAACAACAGAAATGTTGGGTTCAGTTGTGTCACTGTTGTTCAATGTGTCACTGAACAACAGAAATGTTGGGTTCAGTTTTGGTCATAAGTTGAGGACTACCTGTATTCAGTAGCTGTGCTGAAGTCTAAAGCTTCAGAAGGAGTCACTTCCTCTTTACATTTAGGCAGTACCAGGTGCAGAAGAACTAAAAGGATTTTATCCCAGCCTTCTTAAATCCTCTGTTTACCATTGATCTATGTGGAAACAACAGTTCCTTTTCAGTAAATTAATCCAGCCCATAGCTCTAAACAGTTCGTTTTCATTTACTAAGCAATTCGACAACAGTGTTCTATTTTCTGATTCTGATTCTGCTTAAGAACTAAAAAGAATCTGATCAGACTTGCAGTAACTTGGAGGCAATGATATTATCTATAGGGCTCCATACTTGGCCCCTGAAATAGAATTGATAGTCTGCACATCCTGAATGTTTGATACAATGATGCATAAATATATGATTTATACATAGGATAAACTTCTGAAATACATTGAATAGGGAGGAAGTCCCACTGTACTAACAAACTTTATATTTCTGCCACTGTAGCAAAGTTGGTATGGCTGGTGGAATTAGGTAGCAAGCCTAAAAAGGCTAAGAGGAGAAGACATGACAAAGCCTATCAACTGTTCAGTTCTATGGCTGCATAGAATTTTCAAGGAAAATGAATGATGCTATAACGTATCTAGGCAAGAAAAACCCAATATTGCTAAATCAGTGAGATTTATGAAGTAAAGACAGATTAGTTAGACACTACATAACTAATCCAGGCAAGAGGCCTAGCAAGCTAGGTAGCAGGAAATAAAGAACTTCAAAAGCCCCAAGTCAATCTTGTAAGCTAAAATCTTCCAGTATTGGGCCAAAAGTGTTTGTGTGTTAGCAGCCCTCAACTGATGCTTTAGGTCAGTGGTGGGATTCAAATATGTGAACAACCAGTTCTCTGTGTGGATGTTGCTTCCAGAAGTCCATTCTGGGCCTGAGCAACAAAAATTAGCTATTGGTTCTGTCGAAGTGGTGCGAACCAGTTGAATCCCACTACTGCTTTATGTGGCCTCCAACTTTTTGGGTACCAGGGACCGGTTCCTTGGAGAAAGGTTTTCCCATGGAGCAGGGGGGGTTCATATGCTGCCTGCATCCTGTGAATGGGGCTTCACTTGTTTGCGGGACCCGGTTTCTGGTATGGCATGGACCATTGCTGGACCATGGACTGGGGATTGGGGATTCCTGATGTAGCTCACTCAGATCTTTAACATGACCTTTTCCACTGCTGTGTGGATGATCTGATTTTGCTATCCCACTATGGAACTGGAGACTCTGCCAGAATTTTATTTTCTAAGAATGATAAAAAGCCAACATAGGACATTTTCCAAGGAAGCAATCAACCCCATTCTTATCACGTTTCTACTCATGCTAAACAGTACAAAGTTCAACAAAATCAGAACTTACACCAGCCTCGGAACTGAATTAGGGAAATTGCAACATTCAGTTCAGGGGACGAAACCACTCTTCCTTATGATTTCTTAGCTTCCCTAAAAATAAAGAATAGAATATGAAATAACTTATACCAAATCAGAATGCATTAACACCCAGTGGGCTAACTTCTTTGGCTGTATTAAAATGTTAAATCCCTATGAAGCATGCAGAAGACAACCTGCTAATGCAGCCACGCAGAAAGAGAACATCACACAGAAAAAGTGGGTGTCTTGTACCAAAAGTCCAGTAATATTTCAGTAACTGAGACCAAACAGAATAGTCACTTAGTCAAAGCATACAGAGCTAATGGGGTACAGCCTTTGTTCATATACAAAACTGAATATTATACTGTAATTCTTAAATATTCCCCAAATTTCCCTCCATATATTCGCCCCAAGGAAAGCATTCCCTTAGCAGTAATTCTTGCTTAAAAGGGATGTGGGGGAAGAAGAAGTCTTATGGTTTTGGTTTTTGTTTTTTAAACCAGAAACACTACACTTTGTTCAGATGTTGTGGCGCAATAGCAAATCATTCTGCAATTTGCTTTTATGCATGAGCAATGTGGAAAGCAGTCCTATCCTTCAAATGACTTTTTACAAAACAGTTTGGGAAAGAATGCATGTGGTTAGTCGTCTTTCATTGTACACAGAAGGACACTTTTTGCTATATAATATTGGTGAACTCAGATTTGATTTTTAAAGCCTCCCTAATGTGAATAATAAAAGCATGGGGTATTCCAATCCAACCCCTTGCTGAAGCAGGACACCCTATAGTACCATTTCAGACAAGTGGCTGTCCAATCTCTTCTTAAAAAAAAAACCTTTAGTGTTGGAACACCCAAAACTTCTGAAGGCAAGCAATTACACTGGTTATTTTTTGTCACTGTCAGAAAATCTGTCCTTAGTTCTCGGTTGGTTCTCTCCTTGAGTAGTTTCCATCCATTGCTTCTTGTCCTACTTTCAGATGCTTTGGAGGATGGGTTAACCCCCTCTCCCCCCCTCTTCCTTGTGGCAGCCCCTCAAATATTGGAACTCAAACATTGGGAAGGATTCATTTGTGAATAATTTGAAATGGCACACTCAATAATAGGAACCCCCACACATACATTTTCCATGTCAATATTGCTGGTACTTAGTGGGTGATTCCAGTTACATTTGGTCAAACTACATTGTTCACATTGATTGCAGACAACTTTCTGCTCAATTTTTTTTCCTCCTGTATACTGTAATACTATTAAGACCCGTTCTCTTGCTTTAAATATCAGCCATCTTTATTTCATGAATTGGTACATTTTAGAGCTGAATCTTTCTCACCCAAAGCAGCAATTGACGTCATCATTGCCAATCATTAATTCACCAGATTGCAAGCACATTGTGCAATTTATCTACATGAGTGGCTAAGTTGCCAGAGCCATTAATCAAGTCTATTGCTTCCACATAATAGTATCACAGCATTATTTTAAAGCAATGAGTCCATTTAATGAAAAAGCCGTGGAGAAAAGAAAAAGGGAGCAAGTTACTGAAGCTGTTCATAATGGATTGTGGCAGAACCATACTTTGGACAGATTTCTCACATCAACCCTCGTCTCCTAAGATTGGTGCTTCTGGTCCTTAGAAAATTGCACAGCAAACTCTGCTCTCCAGAGATTTGTATAGGAGATACACTCATTCTACACCATTATTTCCAAAATACAACCAACTTTAGGCAAGAACACCAGTTAGTTTATGATCTATAGGCATATGAAGAGAAATATCTGTGTGTACAGCTTTAAGTTTTATCCAGGTTATATATTTGGATAATGAATTTATTTATTTAATCAAGAGAAGGGCTAAGTGTTCCAATATCTCAGGGGTTGCAATAAAGAAGAGGGAGTCAAGCTATTCTCCAAAGCACCTGAGGGCAGGACAAGAAGCAATGGTTGGAAACTAACCAAAGAGAGAAGCAACCTAGAACTAAGGACAAATTTCCTGACAGTTAGAACAATTAATCAGTGGAACAACCTGCCTCCAGAAGTTGTGAATGCCTCAACATTGGAAGTTTTTAAGAAGAGACTGGACAGCCATTTTTCTGAAACGGTATAGTGTTTCCTACCTGAACTAAACTAGACTAGACTAGAAGACCTCCAAGATCCCTTCCAACAACAATATCATCATCATCATCATCATCATCATCATCATCATCATCATCATCATCATCATTACTATTATTATTATTATTATTATTATTATTATTATTATTATTATTATTATTATTATTCTCTTCGTCGTGTAAAAACTCTCCCACTTGCAGCAGATCCATAGCCCTGGGAAATGTTGGTCTGTTCTTCAGAGTGGTTTAGGATTTGCTGCTAATCTCCAGAATATAAGAGAAGACGTTATGTTAAGCCAGTGGTGGCGAACCTTTTTGAGCCCGAGTGCCCAAACTGCAACCCGAAACCCACTTATGCATCGCCGGGTGCTGGGGGTGTGGCCACCAAGTGGGCATGGCTATGGTAGTCATGGTAGCGTGGGTGGGCATGGCCTGGGTGGGCGTGGCCACCTCAATGTTGCTCCTGGGGAGGGATGCCTGTGGGGGACGGGTAGACAGGATTGGGGGAGATCCAGGGGTTGTCTGGCAGGTAGGGCAGTGGGTAGGAGGCTCATCCTGCAGGGTGAGGAGAGGCAAGGGAGGGGGCAGGGAAGGGGTGCCATTGCTGTGGGGCAAGGAAAGGCAAGGCAGGGGCTGGGGCAGGGGCTGGTTGCAGACAAAGGGGGGCTCCAGTGATGCTCCAGTGAGGAGGAGGAGGTGGAAGAGGGTTTAAGCAAGCTTAGCAACCAGAGTGGGGATTCCCCCCCCCAAACAAGTGTGCTTTGTGGGTAACCTCAAAGCATGACAGAAGAGACCAAAACCTGCTGCAACCACCCAGCAGATGGAAGGAGAATAAAAACCAATCAGCCCCTCCGCCAATCCTCAATGAAAGCCTCGGACAGGGAGAAGAGCGCTGGTAGGTGGGCATCTTGCTAAGCTGATGGCTTGGAGGAGAAGGGCAGCTACACCCCCTCCCAAACGCTGCCTTCTCACAAAAGCAGGAAAAAAAGTTAAAACAGAAGAGTGTCTCGCGATGGTTTTCTTCCCCACTTCCTTCTAGCTGCAGGTTAAATATGTAAAGACCACAAAAGAAAAAACTTGGCTTTCTCTCTTTTTAATTCAGAAGGAAGGAACGGGAGGATTGGGGGTGTTGTTTGTTTCAAAGGAAGGGAAAGAGGGGCTGGGGGAGCGCAGCAGGAGAACGGCGGCGATGGCACAAGGTTTCTGGCTATGCAGGGGGGCGTTGGGGGGGCGTTCTTTTTAAAACAGCAAAACGAGGCAAAAAGTAAAAATCCCCCACTTACTCCACCTCCCAAAAACAAAATAATAGAGCTTTCAATGATACAAACAAAATTTTATTGAAAAGTAAGTTTGCATTTGGCATGCTTTTAAAGAATTAATGTGATTTTTGCTGTTGTATGCCTGCTGATAATTTATCTGCCCTTGGCTCATAGTTTGTAAGTTTGAGAACAACACATGCAGCACTCAGGTCATCTGTTGTCTGCTTCTGGTGTCAGATTTGATATAATTCATAGCTGAAAACAGCTGCTCACAAGCATAAGATGATCCAAACAAAGTAAGGAAAGCAATCCCAAGTGCTTTCATGCATTTCAAATTGTCTGGCAGAGAATTCCACACTTTGAAGATTTCGTTCTCAGAACTAACTGTGCTGTCCTTTGTCATCCCTTTCACACAGGTCACAGAATTTATTTTTCCAGATAGTATTTTCTTGGAATTCCAGTAGCTCCATTTCCAGATTTCCCAAATCTAACCACTCTAAGCAGGAAAGATCAAGTTCTTCAAATTTGGCTTTATCTGGAGCAGTAAGAAAACATAGGATTGTCTCCATCTTACGGAACTGTGAAAATCTGTTACTAAAATTTACCTTTGCAGCTGGAACAATGCTAGAAAACTCCTTGTAGATTTCCTGATGGCTTGTAGGATTGTCTGCAAATGTTGTAGAATTTTCTAAATGAACTTTTAGACTAGGAAAATATTTCAGCTGCCCACTTTCAAGGTCTCTTTCAAAAACCTGCAGTTTTCTCTCAAATGTTTTGATATCACAAAACATTCTTTCTGCTGTCTTCCCTGCACCTTGTAATTGTTTATTCAACAGGCTGAAGTGGTGTGTAAAGTCTTTGAAAAACATGAGGTTGGTAAGCCAGGCCATATCAGTGAGCTATGGATATTCTTGCCCTTTTTCATGCATAAGTAGCTGAATTTCATCCAAGCAGGCCACAAATCTCTCCAGGACTCGTCCTCTGATCAGCCACCGGACATTGTTATACATAAATAAACAATTATACTGTGCCTGAACCTCCTCAAGAAGTACTTGAAACTGCCAATAATTCAGAGCACGAGCCATGATGTAATTCATTATTTTTCTGACGTCTTTGAGGACATTGTCAAATTTTTTGTTGCTTTCCTTGGCACAAAGAGCTTCCTGGTGAATGATGCAGTGGAACTGAATGACTTTATGTTTTGTTTCTTAAAAAAACAACTGTATGAAACCAGATGTTGTCCCCACTATAGAAGGTGCTCCATCACTTGTAATTGAAACCACCTTTTCTGGTCTTATGTCTTGTGACAAAAAAGCTTCCTTCACAGCATTGTAGATATCTACACCTTGTGTTCTTTCAGGCAAAGACATCAGCTCTTCTCTCATGATGTCACCAACAGCATAATACAAAATTACTGCCAGCCTTGCATGGTTATTGATATCTGTGCTTTCGTCCAAGCACATGGAGTAACAGGCAGCCTTTTGTAAGTCAGTGGTGAGCTGCTGACTAACATCACATGCCATGCGCTGTACTCTATCTTTAACAGTGTTTCTGTTCAGTGGCATCTCACAGATGCGTTGAATAATTTTATCCTTGTTTGGGAAATCATGAAAAAGAGAATCACTCCCAGACAACACGGCAGTTTTGATAATATCCCCATCAGAGAGGGGCTTACCATGTTTTGCTATGCACAGTGAAATTTTAAAACTGGCAACTGTCAGATGATTGGTTCTGGAAAGATAGTTGGAAAAACTAAGATGCTGGGAATGATAGCTCCTCAATTTCTCTTCAAGAAACTCTTTCCTTTCATTATCACCAAATTGGGCAACATTTCTGTGGTTGGTTTCAAAGTGCCATTTGATACTTGATGTGCGACACACAACACGTTCCTTGCATAGAACACATAATGCTTTTCCACTGCATTCAATCACTCCAAATGGCTGTGTCCAGGCCTCTTGGAATGATCTTCCACTATCTATTTTTGATTTTTTTGGCTGTAGTCATTTTTGGGTGAGTGTACAAGACTTGGAGTCTAAAAAAACACAAAATTAAAAAAAATGAAGCAACCAATACAAATCTATCTCTAAATAACTAACACTATTGGTTAACACTAAAGAAATGGATATTCCCTGAATCAACAATCTAGGAGGGGGGAATTAAACAATGAAAGCAGTGTCTTGGATTTTACAGGTTGTTGGAAAAGTACTAATTCATTTTACCAGATACTGAAAATAGCAGAGAAATCTGAAGCAGAATGCCTGTATTAGCAGATGCAACTGATATAAAATCTGGACGAAGAGTGGTCAATAAAGCATTCTTGGTTGTCTATTTTATCTTTCCTAAAAAGCTGTAACCAACTTCCTCACCTAACTTTGCAAACCCTGAGGGTCCCACGCCATTCCACATACCTGCAAGAAAGCAGCTGCAATCTGGGTACTGTAACAGGGTTTTTCCAGTCGCCTAGCAAGGTGTCAAAAACTTGATGTAAACTTGATGACCCCCCCCCAAAAAAAGGAAAAAAAATGATAAAGTACAGTAGTCCTCACCTTACAACAGTTAACTTAGTGACTGTTTGAAGTGACAACGGCACTTTAAAAAGTGACTTAAGACCATTTTTTCACATTCTGGTGCATGCCCACTGCTCGCTGCTGCCCCGAGGCTGGGCAGCCGGTGAGTGTGTGAATGCTGCCTCATTGGGGCCTGCTGAGGCCAGCGGCCAATGAAGCAGCTTCAGACACCAGGCTGCCGCCCCCCACACCATTGTCACTGCTCCATGAGGCTGGGCAGCCGGTGAGTGTGTGAATGCTGCTTCGGGGCCTACTGAGGCCAGCAGCCAACTGAGGCAGCTTCAGACACCAGGGCTCCCCCACACCATTGTTACTGCCCCACAAGGCTGGGCAGCCGGTGAGTGTGTGAATGCTGCCTCGTTGGGGCCTGCTGAGGCCAGTGGCCAGTTGAGGCAGCTTCAGACACTAGGCCGCCACCCCTACCATTGCCACCACCCTACGAGGCTGCCATTAGCGCTCAACGACAACGACACATTGCAGGAGCACGAGGGAAGGCAAGACAGCCCCCCCCGGCCCCGGCCACCATTAATGGGCTGCCACCGCTTGCAGCACACAAGGCGACACAGCCCGGCCCCAGCCACCATTAACAGGCCACCGCTGCTCATGGCACACAAAGTGACACAGCCTGGCCCCGGCTGCCATTAACGGGCCGCTGCCACTCGCGGCACACAAGGTGACATAGCTTGGCCCTGCCATTATCGCTCGGACACTGCTGCCACTGGCTTACACGAGGCAAGAAAAGTAAAGCCCCCCCACTGCCGGCCATCCTTACCACTGCGATTGCACATGAGACCGAGGCGAGGCTGAGCCAAGGCCTCCCCACCACCATTAATGCCCGACATTGCCATTGCCACGCTTAAAGCAGCACGAGGCAAGGTACCCCCCCCGGTGCAAGTGAGGGCTTCTGGGGCGCTGCACAGGGCTCTTCGTCCTTGTTCTCATCTCCCCCCGGTGGCCGCCGCCTCGTCCGCTGCAGCTGCGTCCGAACTGCGCAAGTTTACCGAGAAGATCGCGCTGCAAACGCAGTGGCAGGCTGAGGAGATGGCGGTCTTCGAGGTGGTGATGATGGAGCTGGGCACCACCCGAGTAAGCGGGGCCCTGCGAGGGGAGGGGGACCTCATGCAACGCATGCGGGGCATCAGAGCCAAGATAGCCCTACCCGCCCCTGGCCGCCATTAACATTCTGCTCCCGCCGCCGAAGGCAAGTCAAGCCCCCCTGCCACCCCCACCCCCATGCCACTCCTGCTCTGCCCCCACCACTGAAACTTGCTGCTGTCGGCTCGTGCTCGCTCACTCACTTGCTCGCTGTCCGCTGTCCATTCGTGCTCTCTCTCTCTCATTTTCTGCCACAAATGCTGCGTCCTCCAAAAGTTGCTTCTTTTATACCCTCTCGCCTATTCCCAGGCTGCGCATGCGCGGAGAGCGCAAAGAGCTGCGCATGCACAGAGAGCATGAAGTACTGCGCATGCGCGAAGAAGAGGAGGGAAGCAGCTCAGGTCAGCAATGTTTCACATGCCATCAGGGACGGCTCCGCGTGCCGCCTGTGGCACGCGTGCCCTAGGTTCGCCACCACGGTGTTAAACTATATTGGCAAAGTCGTATACTTTTGGTACAATGTATGCCAATTCCAGGGTGCTCCTTGGTTAACTGAAAGGTTTTGAGAAATGCAGGAGCTGCAGAAGACCCACTGGAGTATCTAATCTAAGCTTCTTGTTTCTGATGCTGTTTCTAGTTGTTTCTAAAGCTAGCTTCAAAAATTCCTGATTCTGCTTCTTGCCATTTCATCTCTGCAGGGAATGCAAGGTTGTCTGACTGGCTCCTGTATGGAGTATCATCTGTATCATCATTTGGGGGATTGTTCCCTTCTTACTATGAAGTCCTTAGTATTCTTCCTTTGTTTCATGCATGAATGCCACCACACCATGTTCTCAGAATCATTTCCTGTAACATTAAAGCAGCCCCCTTTCCCCCCCTTTTTCTTTCTTATACAAATAGTCCTTGATGTATGACCACAATTGAGCCCAAACTTTCTGTTGCTAAGTGAAACAGTTGTTAAGTGAATTTTGCCCCTATTTTACCATCTTTCTTGCCACAGTTTTTAAGTGAATCACTGCAGTTAAATTAATAACACAGTTGTTAAGTGTTATCTAGCTTCCCCATTAACTTTGCTTGTCAGAAGGTCGCACAAGGTGATCACATGACCCCACAACACTGCAACTATCATAAACATGAGTCAGTTGCCAAGTGTCTAAATTTTGAACACGTGACCATGGGGATGCTGCAATAGTTGTAACCATGCAAAACAGTCATAACTCATTTTTTTCAGTGCTGTTGTAACTTTAAACGGTCACTAAATGAACTGTTGTAATTTGAGGACTACCTGTGGCACAATCATTGCTCTGCTGCTACAGCAGACATGTCAAACTCACGACATCACGTGATGTCACGCAACGTACTGGAACTTTTTCCCCATTGCTGGCAATGGGGTGGGCGCGGTTTCCTTGTGACACGTCCGGCCTATGGGCCGGCAGTTTGACACCCCTGTGCTACAGTAATCAAAACAATAGGGAACAGGCTGTTTTTTCTTTCCCACCACAATCTGCAAATCTGTGAGAACTTTGTAGCGAGGAAGAACTGAAACTTCAATATCATAAAAACAAAGAAGCAAAACAAATGATTTTTTTTTAAAAATTGAGAAACACAACAAATGTTGCAATTTAACGATTTTTTAAAAAAATAAATAAAAGGGAAATGAAACTGCACTGCTCTGCACTATTGAGATCAAGGATGAGAAAACTCAAAAATCGTGCTTCATTCAGCCTGAGAAGAAACCAAAAAGATGCTTTCTAGGAAGTTTAAGGTTGTAAACTTGAATGAAGCACGAGTTTCTATGATAGCTCAGCGATATATTAGGCCACGGTTGGGTCAATTGAAAGATTATATTTTGAAAATGAGGAGACCAATAAAGGAAAATATTTGTAACTCAGGGTTGAAATGAGAGCTCCTTTGCTGTTTGGGCTTGGTTGTTTTTTTTGTTTTTTGTTTTTGTAGACATTTCATTACCCAAACTAGGTAACATCCTCAGTGCTGAGCCTAGTTGTTTTGTTGCAGACATTTCATTACCCAAACTAGATAACATCATCAGTGCATTGATAAAGTTACCTAGTTTAGGTAAATGCAGTGGTGGGATTCAGCCGATATGCATCAGTTCAGCAGAACCGGTAGTTAAATTTTGCTGAGTTCGGAGAACCAGCTGAATGCACACTGCTTCCAGAAGTCCATTCTAGGCCTGGGAGGCCTGGAGGAGGCCTCCCACGCCTAGAACAGCCCACCAGAAGTGCATGGATACCAATTCCGGAAGTCCGTTCTAGGCCTTGGAGGTCCAGGCCTGCATCCAATAAGAGAACCGGTTGTTCAGGTATTTGAATCGCACCATTGGGTAAATGGAACATCTACAAAAAGAACAACCAAGCTCAGAAAGCACCAAGGAATGCTCAAAATGAGAGGAACACTGTAGCCTGATAGCTAGAATGAAATAGCTACATATTCAACTTAGCTGCTGAATTTATTTATTGTTTGTTTGTTTGTTTCAGCCAATCAGAAGTATAATAAATTTCTACTAAATTAAAATCTATCAACATCTGAAGGAAGCACAAAGTTTAAGCATTTTAAAGTTCATTTCAATTAGACCTTATGCCCATCGTTGTTTTTTTCTTTTTGCGACCTTGTAATCCCTTGCTTTGGGGTGGGGTTGGAGCAACTGAATGGGCCTGAACATTTACTGTCCAGATGCCCTTCCTGACGCCCATGCAGAGTTCGCAGCAGATATTTTCTCTTTGCACTCTGATAGAGAAACATCTATAGTTGACTAGGATTGAACTCTCAAATTTCCAAATGGGAGGCGAGCATCTTCACTTCTAAGCCACCACACTTCTTGTAACATCAAAAGACTCAAGATGTTATGCAGTTAAAGTCCCATTTCCTTTGAATGCACAAGACAAAAATAAATATGATAAATTAACTAAATGTATTAGGGCTTGGATCATTACAATTTTCTGTCATCAAAATTATTTTTGAAGTTTAAGTATTATTGCTGCAGTCCTTTGGCTCCAAGGCACTTTTATCTTCCTCAAAGGTCTTAGAATTGGGGTCCAGTGCCAGCATGGAGCTGGCATAAATGATTTCCCTACTGAGAAGAAAATATATTTTTAATAGAGAATGGAAAAAAAAACACTACAACAAAGAAAGGAAAAAAAATACTTCCTGTCCTCATGCTGGCCAACATAAACACCTTACATGTTTTGCAAAGTGTTTATAAGAAGAACACAAACTCATTTCGCCTCTCCCACTGATTTTCTCCTTTCACTTCTTAGCTATGGGGACTTGCATACAAGCTAACCAGAATTATGTCCAGATATTGGAAGCATCCTCCCCTATAATAAACTTGTTTCACTTGAGATGGCCAACCCGAGGTCATGTCAGCCTATGAAGCCTTGTGACATGCATCATAAACTGGAAATGAAAGATAGAGGATCTCCTTCAAGATTCCAGATCAGTGGCCATTTCTTCTACTTCATTAATCTTGAAGTAATGATTGTATGTTCTTATTAAGGAAAGAAAAACAGGCCAATGGCCATTTCTTCTACCTCATTAATCTTGAAGAAATGATCATATGTTCTTATTAAGAAAAGAAGTCAAAGGGCACTTCCTCAAGGCTATATTAAAGCGTCCCTGAATAGCAGAAAAATATAGCCGTAAATTTTGCTTTGCACTCTTCATTGGCCTTACTATTTTAATGCAGGGCATATTAGATAAAATAATTAGTGCCTCCTCCTCCTCATCCTCCTCCTCCTCCTCCTCCTCCTCATCCTCCTCTTTGTCCTCCTAAATATCACTGGCAAACAGGAAAAACTACCACCAATTATACTCTTGGGTGGTCTGGGGAGAACATTTTGTCTGATTAGTAGATTTTATCAGTTTCTGTGTGTTTTGCACATGGTGTTCCAAGACATAGTTCTTCCATTCTTCTGGAACAGTGTCGCTTGTATGACATTATTCTAAAGTAGGGCCAAAATGTTTAGAAATAACTATATTGTGACTTTTTATTTTTGTGATACTTTTTTGGGAGGGTATAAATAGTCAGCTCTCCCACTCTCGAAGAGTCTCTTGTCAAAATTGGAAAGGAGGCACACAAATCTAAGAAGGAGGGACAAGAGGGGAAGATGGCTCTTTAATCTACCAAGTCATTTCATTCCATGAAACTGCCCCCATCCTGCCCAGAAAGTTGGCTGGAAGAATTTTATTTTTTCTTATCTGGGAAGCTAAAATGGAAATATCAAATGTGCTGGTTTGGTCAATTTCAGACGGCAATGGAGAACTTTGAGCCTGGAAAAGAGATTGCTTTTAGAATATTGGTTTGTAGTGGTGGGAGACAATAATGTGGAGAGGGAAGATTCTTTTAAATCAATTAATGCCTGCAGATGACTATCCCAGATCTTCTCAGCCTCCAACCAACAGATAAACCTATTCTCCCTCTCCACTACCTTAGTATCATTTATTTTTATTTGAAATAAAAGAAGAGCAAATCCATTCTCCTCACCAAAGGCTAAAGAGCATGCACAGAATCAACTGATTTTAAATATGGAGTCACTTATGCCTTGCTGCTCCTACCTTCTCATTTTTCTCCGTCTGTCTAGTCCAGGGGTAGGCAATCTTGGCTCTTTTGTGACTCGCGGTCTTCAACTCCCAGAATTCCTGAGCCAGCATGGTTCTAGTCCAGGCTAAAAAAAAACCCAGGAGGTCTTCAATGCCAAGTGACCAGCTTCAAGATGGCAAGGCCTCACCAGCCTAACGTGCCAACTGGAAATGTGCAGATCACAGCCTTTGAAAGTACCAGCATCTACATTACCCTTGATGTGTTTGCAGTTCATTCACACAACAAGGCTTGTGAGAGTAGACTAGGAAAAGAGTTTTAATTTTTTTTCTCCAGCAAATAAATAAAAGGTTGAGCCATCTCCCCCATGGGCTGGCAACAGGCCAAAGGCAAAGTCATGAGGATAAGTCATAATAATAATAATAATAATAATAATAATAATAATAATAATAATAATAATAATAATAATAATAATAATAATAATAATAATAATAATAATAATAATAATAATAATAATAATAATAATAATAAAGTTGGAAGGGACCTTGAAGGTCATCTAGTCCAACCCCCTGCTCAGGGACAAATGGTTATCCAGTCTTTTCTTAAAAGCTTCCAGTGTTGGAGCATTCACCGCTTCTGGAGGCAGATTGTTCCACTGATTAATTGTTCTAACTGTCAGGAAGTTTCTCCTTAGTTCTAGTTCTAGTTCTCTCCTTGATTAGTTTCCATCCGTTGCTTCTAGTCCTGTCTTCAGGCACCTTGGAGAATAGCTTGACTCCCTCTTCTTTATGGCAGCCCCTGAGATATTGGAACACTGCTATCATGTCCCCCCTCGTCCTTCTCTTCATTAAAAGAATGAAGAAAGAATGATCTGTGAGGCATCTTCATTCCTACTGTTAGAGGGATATGAGTAGGGGTCTTCAAACCTGGCCCTTTTATGACTTGTGGACTTCAACTCCCAGAATTCCTCAGCCAGGCCCTTTTGTGACTTGTGGACTTCAACTCCCAGAATTCCTCAGCCAGGCACACTGAGTCATAAAAGTCATAAAAAGGCCAAATTTGAAGACCCCTTTGTTATTTATTTATTTATTAAATTTATAGAGGGATATGAGGACGAGAATTCCCCAAATCACACAGGTTCTTTCTTAAGGCTTCCTTAGCTTTTAAAAACATGTAGTAGGAATTTGGCTAGGGTACTCACTTGCTCATACCTATACACAGGATATAATGATTTGGCTGCTCTAACATCCATAAGCAAAGGGACCTAACCAGCCCCATTGCTGCAAATTCCCACCAATCCAGTGCTCCTTCCATTCATAGGGAAAAGTTCTCCTGGCATTTGAAAGGAAGTAGAAGATCCTCGTTTCATTACCATTAACATCAGAGCTTCAAGGAGCGCTCATCAGAATGAATGTGCCAGAATAATGAGTGAGATGGGATTAGAATTCTTTTGTTAACTGAATGGGAACGTTTAACTGAATGAGAAGAGACACCTGCTCACAACTTACATTCTGCCTAGATGACTCCTTTCTCCTGATTCATCGGTCCTCCTTCCAGCATTAGGACAGCTGCTCCATGCTCAATAGAGGTCAGCTGGGGTGGATTCTCTCCTCCCATGACAGAAGATTAAGAACCAAAATGGAGCTGTGCGCTTCATTTTTCAAAAGCTCACCTGTGAGATAGGAAATTTTCCAGCTTCTGATGTTTGGCTTAGAAAGTAAATTTTCTGGACTTTCCTGGACTCAGCCTACTAAGTGTTTCTCAACTTCACCAACTTTTAAGCTGCATGGACTTCAACTTCCAAAATTCTTTAGCCAGCATGTTGTTGAAATCCACACAGTTTAAAGTTGCTGAGGCTGAGAAACACTAACTTAGATCAATTGACTCTTTCATACCTGAACTTCTGGAAGTCTTCCATTACAGGGAAGCAGCAGGAAGAGCACAAAAGAAGTGGATTTGTAAATGCTTGGAATTACACATTATGCTAAACAACAGTATATTTAGTCAGCCATTGTGATTTGTTATAAACCATGGTTTATGGTTGAAATGTTCATACTGAGAGCTAAATTTCAACTTGTCTGAAAAAAAATTGGCACAAACTTCAGATACCTCAAGAAATATATTGAATACACAGCTGGTGAATAATTGTATTAGTACGTTGTTACCTTCCATTGAAGTGGTACCTATTAACATATTTGCATTTGCATGCTTTTGAACTGCTCTCTGGGCAGGAGCTAGGACAAGTAATGGGAGCTCACCCTATTGCATGGAGCTTGGATTTCAAACCTAAGTTGTCAGTTCTCCAGCTGACAAGCTCAGTGTCTTTAACCACTGAACCATGACATCCCATATATAGATACATAGATACATAGATACATAGATACATAGATACATAAATGCAGAGTGATTGGTATGCACACCAAAGTTCACCAAAAAGACCAGCAGATAGTTGTCCAAAATCAACTTATCATGATTTATTCAGTAAGCCATGGACAAGCAAACCATAGCTTAGTGCAATGAATGAACCCATTCAACATCTGAAAAAAAATGGTGATTTCCTAACTGACTTTTTTTCTTTTGAAACCAAGCTGATCTTCCTTTGCTAGAAAGAAGTCATGCAAGTGCTGAGTGAATGCCTCTTTTCTTGGCTGTAGACAGACCACTCAATATAAATATAGATCTATGTTCTCCTTCCCCCATGCACACATACCCTTTTAACTCAAAAAATATGTAAACTATAGCTTATATCCTAAAGCAATCATATCAGTAAAAGACATGTCCCTAAGGTGAAGGCGCATTTTGTAACATCCTATGTATTATAGCTTTCAGTCTTGCAGAAATACTGACTGTAGCCAACAGTTACAAAATATTTGCCAACCCTTACTGTGTGTTATAGTTTTCATGCAATTTCATGTACAGTGTATGGGATTTCATATATAGTAGTGCCTCATCATTAATTGGTTCCAGGAGTTACAATGAGTACCAAAAATGATGAGTACCAAACAAAATTTTCCCATAAGGAATAAAGTAATGAGTCATAAGGCAACCAACAGCGACAAGTTCTAGCTTGTGCACTGAATACCAAACAAACTATGAGTAGGACAAAGTTTTTGCATCAAAATATATTGAGTACCAAATTGGATAAGTGTCATGGTTCCGATAGATGAGACCAGTAAAAACAGAACTCCAAGGCAAGAGGTTTCCTTAAAGAACATATTTATTGGCTACAAAGTATCGGCATGATCAAAAGTGAAACCAAGACTGGAGTGCCCTCCTAAAAGCTACAATGTAACAAAGTTGAACTTCCCACCTGAGCACTATGTCATTTGTCACATTCCCCAATGAACTACTTTGGCAGGCTTTCTAATGGAAGGCTCAGCCCGCCAAAACCCAGGCAGCAATGACCTTGGTTCCCACAGGACAATTTATTGTTTAGTCTAACCTAAAAATCACTCATCCCCCCTCCCATTATTGTGAAAGTAGAAATGGCTTTAGCCAAGATCGTTGCAGCGTTGACAATAAGTTTCAAATCAGTTGAGTACCAAGATACCACTCTAAATGGCCACTCTATATGCCTGTAGATACTATAGGAAATGTACATTGCCTGTACATGCTATAGGAAATGAATGTAACAATGTATTTTCACCTACTCTCTGCATCTGAACAAGTGGACTGTTGCATGCAAAAGCTTAGTTTAATGGTATCCATAGCAAATTAAGCTTTTGTCAAAATAATGAACTATGTGTCATAACATCATGACACAAGTTCCATCCCTTTATATGCTTATGACACTGCAAAGAAAGGGGCAGACTTGGTGTTACAACATACATTTTGTCACCAGCCTCACCCTTGTTCCTTTTCAAACACTCAGGGCTTCGACAATAAGAACTTTATAAGGTGTCCCAATTACTATGAAAGTGCTCCAAAGATTCCCCAGGGTAATTTCAAATAAAGGATAAATTTCAAATAAAGGATATCAAGACCCTGTTGAGATCATTAGCCAGGAATCCCAGTTCCTGAGGTTATAAAAAGTCTGTAATATCCTTATAAGATTACCTCCTCTCATCCGCTGATGATGGTACACCCTTGTCTCTGTTTATTGCAGTGCGGGAAACCAAAATGATGCAAATACCAAAGCCCAAGGCAAGTTACCTAACAGATTGGCACTGTGGTTCCTCTCAAACAGTCTGGGTGCTCCTGTTATCTGTTCTATCACATGTGATCCTTGGCTTCTAACCAGCTATTATCACCTTCCTTATCTAGCAAATAAAAAGTATCAGAATTCCACAAGAACAGCTCATGAATGACAGACAAGGCTAATCAGATTTGGTGGGGCATATATGTATTTTCATTCTTTCCTGATGAGAGAGTAAAACTTTTGGCTGAAACAACATTGTTAGACTAGATCATCTTGTACCTACATAACCTTGCTGTTGTTTCAGGCCTGGAAGATACCAACATCCAAGGAGGGACAAAAAAATGCTCACCAAAACTCAAGTTGTTCAATAGTTTTTCCTCTCTTTTTTTATTTGACTGTAGCCTGCTTTGAGATCTATTAAAATAAAGTGGATTATACTTGAATAAAAGCTGGTGTTCACACCTTTTTTCCCTATATCAGACATAATTAAATGCTATCTGGATGCTGATAACTGCCAGCAATAATTCCCCTTTCTCTTAGAATAAGCAATCCACTTATACAGTTATATCCTTAAGGAATGATTGCCTAAGGTCAATAGTGAATGAGTGGAAGGTGAATAAACAGGAACTTGACTGAGATAAGTCAACAATTGATTATGAAAAGGTGTCTAATCTAAGAAGAGGAAAGGGGAGAGACAAACTGGTGCTTGATTAGATCATTTCCCCTTTAAAGGAGTGGCCTTGCATTACTAGAGAAATACCATTATTTTTAATCAACAGTCTGTTGTCTATGATGATTCTCAGTCATCCAAGTCTTAAAGGTATTGTTCAAAAGGCAATTTGACTTTCCTGGGGTTTTTTTTTTCCTGAAAACATTTTGCTTCTCATCCAAGCTTATTGGATGAGAAGTGAAACATTTTCAAGGAAAAAAAACAAGAAAGTCCAGTTGCCTTTTGAACAACACCTTTGCAACATTTTATATTTTGTTTCATTATTCTTTGTACCCCACCTTTATATTTTTACAAATAACTCCAGGTGGTGAACATATCCAACACACCTTCTTCCTAATTTTCCCCACCACCACAACAACAACCCTGTGAGGTGGGTTGACTGACTGGCCCAAAGTCACCCAGCTGGCTTCCATGCTTAAGACAGCACTAGAACTCACAGTCTCCTGGTTTCTAGCCTGGTAGGTTAACCATTAGATCAAACTATACAGTCCCTCGAAGGACTCTGCAGCTAACTTGTGTACCAAAATCATTTCACTTTTTTTTGTTGGCATCCATTCTAACACTGATAATCTATATCGGCTACCCATTGGACCAATGACGATTTGTCCTTTAGCCTTCATTCAGACTAAGTCAGGCTCTGGGTCATGGCAATCATTTCTTTATGGTTTTTTTTTCTTATGCATTGAGATTATCTTGAAAATGCTTCTTCAGAAAACTTTAGTTGTTTGCTATCTTTTATGAAGAGCAGGAAATTTTCAATGATGACATCTGCTTACAGGATTTTAGTTTTTTGTTTTCCAAGAAAAGGCTACAGGTAATTTGCAAAGCAAATTTTACATGCAGAAAGTCCCAGACCCATTTCTATTTGTTTTCCAAACAGAAACATTTCCTTACCTGCTGCAGCCTGTGTTGGTTTTACTAGTGATCTATCTTGACAGTAAGGAGTGGTTTTATGTGAAATCGTTTGGTATTAATAAATACCAGATGGAAGAATTTTTCATTTCCTACTAAGGTTTTTAAAGTCAGGGAGCTTGTTAAGGTGACTGACTTTTTAAAGGCCTCAAATCAATTGGAACACACTGTGTATACTAACACTTCCTCCCCACCCCCAAATATTTAAAGCTTGTTTTTGTGACTTGCATAGCTGTTTTAGAAGCTATTCCCAGCAACCTACATGCATGTGCATGCCTAGCTCCTTTAAAGTACAGTAAAAACTCTTTCCTGAGAATTCTTTTCTGTTATTATTTTTTCTATTAGACTATGTAAAGGTGGGTAACCAGATTAGTGAATTAACCATCTAATCAGTTTGGTCGTGGCTAAGGTGCTGCCCTAGAAACCAAGAGAATGAAAGTTCTAGTCCCACTGTACGTATGAAAGTTGCCTGAGTAACTTTGGACCAGTTTCTCTCTCTGAGTCCAACTCATTTCACAGGATGGTTATTGTGGGGAAAATAGGAGGAGAAAGAAGTATGTTCACTGCCTTGGGTTCTTTATAAAAATAATAAATGTAGAAATAAATAAATAATATTAAGGCCAGCATTCTAGCATACAATGCCAGTCCTTGTACATGGTCATAATATCATGATAATGTGTATTTTTGTGCCATATTGTGGGAGAAGGAAAAAGTATAGAAGGTATTAAAGCAGACATCTGTGGAGATTCTCAGTCATCCATGTCAAGGTTACCCCAAAGGTACTTTTTCAGGAGGCAACTGGACTTCCTTGTTTTTCTTTGAAGAAGTTTCACTTCTCATCCAAGTTTCACTTCTCACCCCACCATTCAGTCAGAGCTGAAGAAGCTTCTTGGATGAGAAGCAAAACGTCTTCAAAGAAAAACAACCAAGTCCAGTTGCCTGCTGAAAAAGTACCTTTGGGTATTAAAGCAGAACAAAATGTTTGTTTGTTTTTTAAGAAAGATTTCAGCTTGTGGGAAATGCCAGAACGAAACATTGAGAGAATACAGAAGAGAAAATACAGTTCTCCAAACACAAATGTTTTTTCTTCTGAATTGAATGATGCAATGGTACTCTATAGAAAAAGATCAGGAAGAGAAAAGTGCCACGATCAAGTCTTACTGGAAGGTATAAAAATATATGGGAACTATACTCCTTGGGAGCCAACTCATGAACTAAGGTACCATCTGGGCAAGCAGCCCTTCTTGAGTCATCTAGAAATTTGTGATCTAAAGTAAGCTATCGATACAATTTGCACACAAATGCAAATACGTGGGGTAATGGTTAGATTCTCCAATCACATTTTTCCCAGTTTCACTACTACCCCTTTGGATTCTAGACAATTCCCGCAAAAGTTCCAGCATTGGTTTTTGTAGCCCCTGTCAGCAGTTCTTGGTGGCTGCTGGATTATGGACGAAGAACCAAACATGTTTGGTGATGCCGTATGTCCCCATTTTCTTTATGTAAGATGAGGGTGGAATTGTGATCCCGCAAACAAGATTGTAGTTACTATGCTGTAGTTCAGTCTATCTCACTTAATATCCTCCAGATGTATTGCATTCCCAGTGGGAAAAAAATCTGGAGGGAACCAAGGGTTTCTTTGGAGAAAAAAAAAGCTTCTTTACAGGACAACAAGTTGGTGGAGGCTAGTTTAAAAAGAGCTCATGTGATTGCAAAACCTTATCTCAACGATGTGCTTTATATTCTGTAACATTTCCTCTTTATCTGATAGCACACTCTGACACAATGTGAAGAATACCATCATTTGGAACAGTGTGTCCATGCAAAGGAAACAGTTCCTTCACTCCATTGAAGCAATGGAAGGAGAGAGCCAAAGTACTCTATTATTTTTTTTATTTTTTAAAAAAAAATATTTTATCTTGGCCAAGCTACTTATAATAACAAACAATTTCCCGATTGGGATTATATAACAGTTTGAAATGCTGCCCCCTAAGTTATAAACAGAGAAATGGAGACTGGAAGCTCCAGGGAGAAATGCCTTTATCTTTTACTAAAAATAAATAAATTAAGGAGGCAATCCTTCTTTCGTCTATGGACATAAATAGAAATGTCCTGTGGTGGACACTATTACTTGTTCCTTGCCAAGACTGAGAGGCTAATGGTTTTGGGTTCCACACATCTGAGAGTTAGGGGGTTTCCATCTTTAGTTCTGGATAGAGGGGCACTATCCCATTCAGAGTTGGTGCATGATCTGAAAGGTTCTCCTAGACCAGGGGTGTCAAATGGTCGGCCCACGGGCCGGATGCATCATACCAAAACTGCACCCACCTCATTGCCGGCATTCTCCTGGACCGAGTCGTGCCGCTGCGGCCTCTGACCCGGCGTAGATCTCAATTAGCCCCTTGGTTTACTGAGGAGCTGAGGGAGATGAAACGCCGGAAAAGACACCTAGAGAGCAGTTGGAGGACGTCCCGGACCGAATCCGACCGAACACAGGTAAGGAGTCATATTAGATCCTACCTTGTGGCGATGAGGGTGGCGAGGACCAACTACTACTCCACCCTCATTGCATCATCAGATAATCGCCCAGCCTCCCTCTTCAGGGTGACCCGCTCCCTTCTCCAATTGGGGGGGGACCCCCTGGCGGGGAAGGCTGAGGAGTTTGCACAATATCTGTATGACAAAGTCGCTCGGATCCGAGAGGGTCTGGACTCCGACGGGGTGGCCCCGGGGGAGGTGACAGGAGCAGGTCTTGAGACTGTTATGTGGGAGGAGTTTGACTTTGTGACTCCCGATGACGTGGACAGGGTCCTGGGGAGACTGAATGCAACCACATGTTTGCTGGATCCGTGTCCCTCCTGGCTGGTACTGGCGGCCCGGGAGGGCACACGAGCCTGGCTTCAGGGAATTATAAACGC
>NW_015386516.1:534880-538521 GCF_001527695.2 Protobothrops mucrosquamatus | reverse complement strand
GCTCGCGGGACTGGCCTAAGGGATTTTAAAGGGGTTTTAATTACTTTTAAATTGGACGTATTTAAATATTTCTTTTTAATCGATTTTTAATTAGATGTATAACATGTTAGCATTTTATCTATTGTCAGCCGCCCTGAGTCCGCAAGGAGAAGGGCGGGATATAAATGTAATTAAATAAATAAATAAATAAATAAATAAAATGGAAAAAAAAGTCACGATACATTGTAATACGTCACGTGACGTTGCGAGTTTGACACTCCTGTCCTAGACTCTCTCAGACTCACAGTTTCTTCTGTCAATGCTGCAAATACTGTATATTCTTGCTTTGACAAAATATGCAGAACTGTCTGGTATTTATAGAGTTAATTCAGATGATGGGAGGGGGAGGAGAAAGATAGGACTTCGGGCAGGAAGAGACCGGAAGAGAACCTCTGCCCTTCCACCTGATAGGAGAACATGATATATGACAGCAAATTTAGGGAGGGAACATGCTGGTAAATTAAGTGCTCAGAGAAAGAGAATTTCAGATCTTAGCATCAACTTCGTTATGCCTGTGCCGACATTTTGTAACAATAAATTACTTTTAGGAAAATCAATGCCTGGAAGTTCTTTGAAGTGTTTCATAAGCCGGAACCATAACATCTTCCTTGAAGAGCAGGCGGCAACTGGGGATAGGAAAGGCTTTTGCACAACAGCATCTTCTGCACCAATTGCCCCCATACCTGGACCAGGAAGTGCTGCTTAGATCAGCTCCCAGCTAGACTACTGCAACTTTCAGTTGGCAGGGTCTAGAAACAGAGTCTTCTCGGCCGTTGCCCCTGCCCTGTGGAATATTGTTCCCCTAGAGATGAGTCAGGCCCCCACCCTCCTGGCCTTCCCAAAATGAGTTAAAACATGGCTCTGTGACCTCATGTGGAGAGCCCAAAAAACCCACGCAGCTGTGGGCCTTGTCGGTGCCCTGAGAGTCCTCCCTTCATCTTTTCAATTGATTTTTTTTTTTTTGAAAGGCTTTATTATTATTGCCTCCCTCTAAAAAATTTTTTTGAAATTTTAATTCTAACATTTTAATTTTATATACTGTTTTTACATTCTGACAATGTATTGTATACCACTCAGAGTCCCTCTTTGAGGGAGATGGGTGGTTCAGAAATGTGAAAAATAAACAAATAAACAAATAATAAACTTGTTCTACACGGGGCTGGCCCTTAAAGACCAGTTAGCCCACAGTGCAGCAGCAGCCTGTGTAATTATAGGTGCGTTTCATTACGCTCTGTCAGTGCATTGACATCCAGGTGCTATTCAAGATGTCGGTTAAGTTGTTAAGCCTTACATGACATGGGACCAGATTACCTCTTCCAAGAATATCTGCCTGCCCCATAACCTTACTCTTTCTTTTAAATCTTGCCATCTTATGGGACCTGGGAAGTGTACCTTTTTTTGTGATTGCCCCTGTTCTCTGGAACAATTTAATCCCACCCCACTCACCAATATACAACAGTCCACAACTCTTTTCATCTTTAGAAAAAACCACTGAGGCCTGACTCTTCCACCAGGCATTATGGTCAATTGAGAGAAGTTCTTTTTTTTTTTCTATTAAGTTGCTTGATCCTCTATTTTGTGTTTTAAATTTATATACAGGTAGTCCTCGACTTAAGACCCACAACCAGGACCAAAATTTATGTTGTTAGGTGAGAAATTTAAATGCGTTTTGCCCCATTTTGTGACTTTTCTTACCACGTGTTCAATGAATCATAGCAGTTGTTAAATTAATGACACTATTGTTAAGTGAATCTGGCTTTTCCATTTGTCAGAAGATCACAAAAAGTGATCACATCACACACACACACACACACACACACACACACACGGACACTGCAACCATCATAATTATGAATATAATTGTCAAGCATCTGAATGTAAATCACGTGACCACAGGGATGCTGCAATGGTCATAACTGTGAAAAATGGTCATAGGTCACTTTTTTTAGTGCCATTGTAACTTCAAACATCGCTAAATGAACTGTTGTAAGTCAAGGTCTACCTGTAATGGGTATGTTTTAATTTTAATGTTAAGTTTGGAGGCTTGGGGGCTTGGTTTATTGTATTTCGTGTTGTTGCTGTTGTTTGCTGCTCAGAATCACACTGTTGAGTTGGGTGGCCTCTCAGCCTCTGAGCTCTATCTCTGTCTAAGAAGGGTCAATGGCAAAGCAATTCTGAAAACTTCAGGCACTTGCCAGGAATGAAGTGTGAGTTGAAGGGGTTACGTGCAGGCATACACAATACCAGTAAAAGTATGCAACTGCAAGCTGATGGATTAACCGGACTTAGAAAAGCTTAAGTGCTAATGCCGACCAGATGGATTGAATTATAAATCCCCTAAGGTTGGTTTGGAAAGAATTGTAGTAAAAAAAAATCAAAAAAAATCTAAATGAAACAAATTGAGGAAGACCAACTTAGGGTAAGGCTATTGGTAAGACGAAAGCAAAGAATGTTTTCTGACTCATAGCTGATGATACAATGAATGAGTCACTGCAGCAGCTATCCAGGCAATGCAAGGGATTGCATTATTAAGGAAATTTCAAAAACAGACTTAGGAAACTGACACTGGGGACTGCTTTGTTGTGGGGCTGTATTTGTATTTGACTGCCATACTTCAGGGAAGGAATTAAATGAAATGGGAGCAAAATAAAACTCAACAACCCAGTCCTGCTGCTGTGGGAAAGCCAGAAGACTGTTTTCATTTAGGAAAGTGATGATGGAGAGCTCATATCCATATTATGATTAATGCAGAGCTGTTGCTGAAAATAGCAAAGAGGGGATTGCCCTCTCCTCCACTCCACACAGTCCAGGACATTTGTTATAAATTATCCTACACTGAGATGGTAACATTACGACTTTCCACGCTCCGTTAGTCAAGAAACACAGGACAATTTCAATACTCATTGTGTGCGGAAGAGAAGAGACTGTTATGGGGCTGATGTTTTTGGAAATATCTGGCTCCATCTAGAGGATGGATTTCTTATGAGTCAATTTGTTTAAGAATTAGAAGAAGAGGGTAAAAGCACAGCCATGAAAAAAATATAGTGTAGAGCAGGGACTCTCAGCCTTGTTAATTTTAAAATGTGTGGATTTCTTAAGAGCAAGGCTGGCTGGGAATTTTGGGATTTGAGATCCATAGACCTCAAAGTTGGCAAGGTTAAGAAGCAATTCAGTACAAATGGAAGCTAAACACCAGGTTGGCATAATGAATATCAGATACGCTTATGCTGGTAATCAAGGCTTGCTCTTCATACGTGTACAATATTATATCTATTTATATATTACATATATGATAATATGTTCATTTGGCCGAAGATTAAAACAACTTACATTAGGCTGTTTGGGGGATCAGTAATTAAATTTTTCAATGTTTTAGGAGCAGGTAGCTCCTGACCCTCAAATCTCAGGCATCCCCAGCTCTGTTTTGTAGCCTCTAACCTGAAATTCAATTGCAAAGCTGCACCCTTCCATTTGTACTGCATTGTTGTTGTTGTTTTTTTCCAAAGTATAAATTTTTATTATTTTCATCATAAAAAAAAAAAGAAACACATCACAAGTACATCACAATGCAAAAAACCCCACCCCCCACCCCCCACCCCCCG
>NW_015386516.1:528696-532772 GCF_001527695.2 Protobothrops mucrosquamatus | reverse complement strand
CATTTCTTGTTGGTGAATTTCACGATCTTTGACCAAAACTTTAGATATAAGCCTCGCTTTTTGTCTCTTACGTATTTGGTAGGCCAACCATCTCCCCGGTTTATTTGCATTAGCAAATGTATTATGTTTAATATACTTCAAGTTGGTGGCCACCTGATCAGCAATTAATAAGTTGAATTGATTTTTAAGCATTTTAATAAAAAAATTTAGGTTAATGTCTGTTGGTCGTTGCAATAATAATTTTTCCTTAATCCCAATTTCTTTTTCCAAGTTGAATCTGGTCTGTGTTTGCTTGCGTTTGTATGCATTATTCATAGCAATTAATATTCCCCTTAGGTAAGCCTTGCCAGCATCCCAGACAATATTTATAGAAGTTTCCTTGTTCATATTGAGTTGAAAGAACTCTTCCATAGATTCCTTCAAAGCCTTAACTTTATCCTCATAATTAAACAAATTTTCATTTATTCTCCAAGATTTCCTCTTTGTTTTTTGACCAATCTCTATCCAAACCATACTATGATCCGTCAAAGTTCTGGGGAAAATTTTAGTTTTATTACAGTCAATAAGTAAATCAGTCGATATCAGAACAAAATCAATCCTTGAGAAAGAATCATGTCTATGAGAAAAAAAAGTAAAGTCACGTTCATTAATATGTTGTGATCTCCAAGCGTCCATCAATTCTAAATCATCTTTCATAGCAAAAAAGGACTTAGGTAATCTGGAAAGGGTTACATCCTTAGAAGTTGTTTTTTTATCTTTTAACGTGTCCAAAACCCCATTCCAGTCTCCCATAACAATCAAAGAGTTATAGTCCATCGCCACAATTTTCTGATGTAATTGTCTATAAAATTGCTTTTGAGCTACAAGTTGATTGGGTGCATAAACCCCTATTATTAAACACTTTTTTCCATTTAAATTTATTTCCACAAATAAATATCTTCCTTCTTTGTCAGTTTCTTTTAAGATAGGTGAAAGATGTCTTTTGATGTACATTGCAACCCCAGCTCTCTTTTTTAAGGCAGATGCAACAAACAAATCTCCAAGCTTAGAATTCATTAAAAGTTTTTGATCTTTAGCCACAATATGAGTCTCTTGTAAGCATGTAATATCATTATTAAAATGTCTTAGGTAATGAAAAATCTTACGTCTTTTGTGGGGAACATTGAGTCCACCCACATTCCAAGATATTAGCTTACACATTAGGAGGTTTTATTCCACTGACAATACTAGCTGCATATGATTTCACAAAGACCTTAGGTCGAGCGCCACCTACTGGCTGCGAAATAGCCAGTACTTGACAATCAGCTGCAGGGGTGTCAGCTGGTGGGCGAGCTGTCATCTGTCTTTCCTTTTCCTTACGTCTATGAGCTGCGCGCGTAATTCTTTGTTCCTTCCCATTAGCTTTTGGACTTTCCTCTAAGTCTTGAACAGAAGCAGAAGAAAAATCCACAATCATCTGCTCAACCACGTCAATCCTCTGGGGTGTGGGTGGGCGTTCTGATTGTAAAACAGACGTCATAAAGTCCTTAGCTTTATTGATCGAGTTGAGCCTGTAGCGTTTGCCAGCTATTGTTACAATTATGCCCACCGGTATGTCCCATCTGAAATTTATTTGTCTGTTCTTCAACTCCTGTGTCAGAAAAGCATAGTCTCTGCGCGCTCTAAGTATTTTCGCTGGAATTTCTTTTAAAAGGATAATATCTTGATTCAAAATCTGCATTGTTAATATATGATTTAAAAACATACCGAGGACAGAGTATGAAATTATGGTGACTAGTTCTGAACAAAAATAATTTCAGGGCTGCCAAAGCTTTGCTACTGTTTCAATTCTGCAACCAATGTAATTTCCCTTATTTTTCAATAACACCGACCCAAAGAAAGACGTACTTTGATTTTCCATGTTTTGTGGCAACCAAAAACATCTTAAAGAATCTTATGCTGCAGGGCATTTTAAGTCTTAGGAAAGACAGGAAATAAACAAACAGCAGGAATAAATTACCGAACATTGTTCAATTGTTTCCCAAGTTTTTCAGAAACGTGGGATAAAGATGTATTGGGCATTGCCACAGTTAAGTACTTGCAACATTTTCAGCTCATTTAAATGTATACTTTATAAACAACAACTCTCAATGGACTTTGCATAGAATGGACCAAATTCCACTGTGATTTATGTAATTTATGTGACAATTTCATTCTACAAGTGCTTCTATTATAGC
Organism: Protobothrops mucrosquamatus; assembly: GCF_001527695.2. NCBI lineage: Eukaryota > Metazoa > Chordata > Lepidosauria > Squamata > Viperidae > Protobothrops > Protobothrops mucrosquamatus. The sequence continues at coordinate 530,556 of NW_015386516.1, read as the reverse complement.
ATTTGTTAATCATGTATTCTGTATATATTATACTCTAACTGTGACGTATCCTGATGACTACCCTAAGGAGTTTCTAAACTCAATATTTTTTTTCTAATCACGTGAAAGTAATTTACATGGAATGAGTAATAAATATTTTACAAAATGAAAAAGTGGTGGAAACTGTGATTATTCCTTTGACTCTTGTGGTTTGGATGCAAAATTTGAAAAACAACTACTCCATATTCTCAAGGCACACAACAGGAACAGTTTCAGAAAAACTATCAATATCCAGCATTTTGATCAACACTGATGCAACAAAATTGACTAAAAAGTCTTGGACTGATTTTGAAAAGTTTGTTTGTTTGTTCTCAAGCATATCCAATGGTTTAATAAAATATTCCTAATAGTTCCAGAGGCAACTTCATCTTTCAGGATATTAAGATTTTGAATAATAGCTTCTTCAGCTTGGAATAACATACCAAAATACAGGAATCAATATATACATTTATATACAGTATGTATATAGTTTATATATTGTTTTCAAATATCATTTTTATTTTTTCTGTATGAATTTGGCAGAAGATGCTTGTTACCATTACAACAGTAGAATACTTAAACCCATTCAAAATAATTAGGCCCCTTTCCAGGGTATAATTAATCAGTCAGTTGGAATATATTTGAGAAATTTTGTTTACTTCAATGCAAAATTAAATATTTTCCTATTTTATTGCTTAAAGGCACATAGATCCAAACTGCAATTTTTCTCACTACTATATTCTTCTATAGATTCAAAAGTTAACAGTGCTTGCAAATTATTGCAGAAGCTTTGTCTCTCCAAATATTTTGGCCTCACTATGGTTTACTCAACATAACTAAAGAGTCCTAACTAAATTTACAGAATTTTTAAAGGCAGAAACACTGGTATAAAATGTTTACTCGCATTCATGTTGGCAGCGCTGAGGCGCTTCTATTTTGAAAGGATTGGTGACATCACTATTGCCCCGGGAAACACCCGTTGGGGGCTCCTTTCATGTCTCTGTTAATATGCCCCACCAAAATGATACCTATCTATCTACTTATGATTACTCGCTTTTTTTTAATTAAAAGTTTTATAAAAGTTTTACAATATAATTACCCCCCTCTCCAAAACCCTCCCTCCCCCTCTCCCCTCCCTCCCCACCCACTTCCCAGAGCTAATCACAGGGTTAACAATAAGATAATCATATTCTAACTAACATTAATCAATTATTAGAATAACAAGTCTGTAAAATCCTTTAACTCTCTTTTTAACATAAAATATACTAAGATTAGACACAATAATAATAATAATAATAATATCATATTAATAATTAAAAATAAAGATAAATAAACTGTATAACTATATAACAACAATAATACTCTAAAATTCACTCAAAAACCAAATGGAACTTTTTAGTCCCATATTTCTTCTCAATATAATCTATCCATCTTCTCCAAACCAAAATATATCTTTCTTGTGAATAGTCCTTCACATAAGCGGAAATCTTGGCCATTTCTGCTAAATTTGAGACTTTAAGTGACCATTCTTCTATAGTGGGCAGACGTTCCGTTTTCCAATACTGAGCTACTAGTAGTCTTGCAGCCGTTATAAGATTCAACATCAAATTCATTTCTTTAACATCTAAATCTTCCATAATACGTAACAAAAATATCTGCGGTGTAAACTTTATCTTTTTCTTAAAAACATTTTGAATATTCCACCAAATTTTTATCCAAAATGCTTTTATTTCCCTACATGTCCACCAAATATGAAAATAAGTTGCATCTAAATTTCCACATCTCCAACACTTAGGTTGTAAATTAGGATACATGCACGACAATTTTTGAGGATCCAAATGC
>NW_015386516.1:525665-528368 GCF_001527695.2 Protobothrops mucrosquamatus | reverse complement strand
TCCACCAAATTTTTATCCAAAATGCTTTTATTTCCCTACATGTCCACCAAATATGAAAATAAGTTGCATCTAAATTTCCACATCTCCAACACTTAGGTTGTAAATTAGGATACATGCACGACAATTTTTGAGGATCCAAATGCCACCTATAAAACATTTTATAAAAATTTTCTCTTAAATTTTGAGCTTGAGTAAATTTTGAATTGCTAGGTCAGCAGAAGCTGGAGCGAATGACAGGAGCTCGCTCCGTCATGCAGCAGTACTTGGGTCTTGAATGCAGGCTTGCTGTTTGTCAACCCAGCGTCATAACCACATGAACCACCATGGTCCTGTGTATAAAATGTTATCCTTATCAGAGCTGCCACCTGAACTCAATTAAAAAAAGAGTTTAAACCATCAGATTTTTGTGGTATTGGTTATTTTCTGGTGTTAATCCTTGCTTAATCCCTTATCAACCATCAGTAGACCCACAGAAATCAACCGCATGAACACATCATTCAAAAGAGACAATAAAAAAACCCAGACAGAACACATCCTCTTCAGCAAACAGATAAGCTGTTGCGTAAATGACTGCAGAAGGGCATTCCCAAACCTTTCTTTAACTACAGTAGCATGAATTATAATGCTGCTTCATCTCTTACAAATTATGACTCTCAAATGAATACATTTCTGACCAAGCTTGTAACATTTTGGCAAGCGGGTCATCTCTGCCTTAGTAATGATTGCATATATTTTTGTGTCTTGCCCCTGATTCAGTGAAAATATCTACACTAGGTATTGAATTGGGAAAGAAAATGAAATAATCTTCCCAAGATAGTTTGCTATGCCTCTTTTTTCCCCCTTTTTGGATTGTATATGTTACAAATTCTTCTCCAGGATCATTCCAGAATTCTTCCCCAGGATCATTCCAATTCCAGAATATTCTACATTCCATTGTAGAATGGACAAACAAGAACAATCTGCTTTTTAAAAGGCTTTTAAAACTTTTTTTTTTAAAAAAAATACTAGTTTTTAACTGCTGATTTTACCTGATAATTTTAATTATTAATCCTATTGTACTTCTTTTATTTTAATTTTTATGTCTGTTGTTTTTAATTCTCAATTTTATTATTATTATTATTGTAAACCTCAGTACAATAGCCAGTATCATTTCAAATTAAGCAAGCAAACAAACAAGCAAACAATCTATGACTGAATAAAAAAATGAGGCAAAATAAGATCTTAAATAAGCAAAAAATGTCTGAAGGAAAATGAAGGTAACTTTTCTTTCCTCAGCATCTCTAATTTTGGTTCAGGTAAAAATGAAAACTTTTAAAATCAAAAACATAAATGATAGGTGTTCTTATTCATAACATCCTGCTGAGCAACGCACAGAAGCATTTGTCGTGTTGATTTTGGTACTAATAAGTTACAGAAAGGACCAGATGTATTTAAGATTTATTCCAAAAGACAATTAATATTTCCCAGGCCAACAGTTTTTCCATGTTAAAATGAAAGCAATGACCTTGTTGCCTTTATTTTATTGGATCAATGGCAATATTACATCACTTGACTTTAGCTTGTCCATATTTTGTGAATTTTGATCATGCAGCAGAAACTGTGGGTGGTAAAAGTGTAGTTGAATTTCCTTAGGTGCCAGCCACTGTAGTATGTTGAAAAAAAAGTTAAGCATAATCTCACATTCACCACATTGGTGAAAATGACAGATGAAGGAGTCATGTACATTACATTGTATTACCAGACGTACGTTACAAAATTATGTAGACAACTGAGACCATTACAGAAGGACTGCTGTAAATGACACAATCTGATAGTGGTTTGGTATGGCAGTCAAGGAGTGGGCACAAATTTCATATGAAGATTTGCTGTTTTAAAAAAAGAAATATTTTTGTGTAACATTCATTTCAAGTATTATGTTCATATGGTTACTGAATACGGGAATTATCCCCCCTGCCCTCCCCAACTCACTTTAGAGTTGAAAAGAGTAGAAATGTGTACAAATGAAGAATATAATGTGTCAAAATGCTAGAAGATTATTCAAAACTAGAATAATTCAAATTGAATTAAAATGTGTATCTCTGACTAGAAAATATACAATGAAGATCAAGAGGATGTCAGACTGATCAGTGTTAAATTGTTAAAAAGCAACTGGAGACCCAAAGGCTTCCTTCAAAAACTAGAAAACCTATCCAAATGAAGGCAAAAAAGTAATATAATTGTTGACTAAAGAAATACAAGCATTCAAGAAAAGTTTATTTAAAAGAGAGCCAGTTTGATGTAGCAGTTAAAGTGGTGGCTTAGAAACCAGGAGATTATGAGTTCTAGTCCCATTTAGTCACAAAAGCCAGTTGGGTGACCCTGGGCTATCACTCTTTGTCAGCCCAACCCACCTCATAGGTTGTTGTTGTGGGGAATATAGGAGAACGAAGGAGTATGAGGTACTTCACAGCTCTGAGCTACTTATCAAGTAATAAAGGTGGGATAAAAATCTAGCCTAATAATAATAAAAGGACTGAAGAGTATAGGACAAACCACTTTATGACAAGCAATGAAAATTATAATTGATTCAAATATATTTCAGTCAAGAATCTAATCATAGAAATCATGGGACCACTGGACCATTGATTCATTAATGAAGATAGTGAAAATGTATCAAAATGAATTGCTTTTGCTTCTGACTTTACCCCTGAAGTCATAAAAACT
>NW_015386516.1:482239-525602 GCF_001527695.2 Protobothrops mucrosquamatus | reverse complement strand
TAAAAGGACTGAAGAGTATAGGACAAACCACTTTATGACAAGCAATGAAAATTATAATTGATTCAAATATATTTCAGTCAAGAATCTAATCATAGAAATCATGGGACCACTGGACCATTGATTCATTAATGAAGATAGTGAAAATGTATCAAAATGAATTGCTTTTGCTTCTGACTTTACCCCTGAAGTCATAAAAACTGTGCTCTTTTCAGGAGATAAATCAGATGAATTTTGATCCATGCTCACAAAAGGTATGGATGAAGTCTAGATGAAAAATTGAAAAGCAGATATATCCCTGGATCTAGATGGTTTTCACCAAAAATGAAACAAAACACATTTAAAGACAAACTGGCAGATGTTCTTAGGAAAACATAGGTGCAACATTTCTTAAGGACCAGAAAATCACCAGTTGAGTTCCAGGTGTCTGTACCTTGTAAAATGGTAGAAAGTACATCTCTGTTGTGTGTACTCTACATAGAGACACTTCTGTGAGATGGCCAGCTGTATAAATTAAATAAAGTAATAAACAAAGAGATGTCTGGAAGCTATAGTGGAAGAATGTTAATGATCCTGAATCCATGTTTATGATTTTTTAGAATGCATTTGACTATCCCTTATAAGAAACAATATGTTGAATCAGTAACAGTAACAGAGACCTTGGAGGTCATCTAGTCCAAACCCCTGCTCTAGCAGGAGATCTATACTATTTCTGATAAATGGCTATCTAGTCTCTTAAATGTCTCCAGTGATGGGGCACCCACAATTTCTCAAGGCAATTTGAAATAATATGTTGAATTAGATGAGCAATTGACTTAATCCAGCAGATTTCCTCTTATAATCTTATGGGGTTCACTGCCTTTTTTGCTTTAAATCAGTGTCATTTTTCAGTAAAAATATTTTTCTTGCAGGTTCTTAAAATTATTATGCCTCTCTACAAAAACATATTGAATAACTAGTTAACACTGGGACAATGGGTAGACTAGGGAACTGTCTTCCCCTGGCTGGTTATCCATATGCAAGTGTGTCTTTGTACAATGGAGGATTTTCTCCTTAAAGAGGCATGTAGGTCTTCAATATCCTAAGTGGAAACATCATCTGTTTAGAAGGAACAATAACTGGCTAGGCAGTTCTCCAGGAAGAGATCACTTGAAGGAAAATTTTCCTATGATTGCATTTTATAAACAATTGCGTAGGAAAAAATGGCCGGAGGCAGGTTTTGTGACCATAGATGTTTAATGCATACCAAGCTGCTTTTTATCCACTTAACCGCAGCTGGGGACTGTCACTATTTAAGAGTCATTATAAAAACAGGAAGTGGGCTGTAAGAATGCTTTTTGGATCAAATGAGACAACTGCGTTACTGGGGACATATAATACCACCAGCAACAAAATTGCTAGTTTGAACTGAATGTTATTTCTAAATTGGGGGAGAAAGTCTATTATCCAATCCCATGACTCATGTGATTTCCTGTGTTACTTTAGTGACTCAGGTCAGTTTGTCTATTGCAGTTTTACTAACTTTAAGGATAACATCCCCCCCCAAAAAAGTAGATTTCGTTGTTCACAGAGCCATGGACCATGTAAGGGATTACCTCCCAAAAAATCTGCTCTCCTCTTTGCCAAGTTTGTCATATGAAGATGCTGGTTGTATTTCAGTTTCTGAATATCAGCCAGACTCTTCTCAAAACACCTTCTCTTCTTTTGTTTAGTAAACTTTCCAATTTCTTCTTGAATTAAAGAGCTGTAAAAAAAATATTGTGTCTAGACTGTAACCACCCAAGAAAGTAACAGCGTTCTTATCATTACTGTTTCCCCCCAAATTCTGCTCTTTGTTATTTCAATCTTATAGGTTCTCCTGGGACAGTATGTTTGAATATGTCTTAAAAAATGGCAACAAAGTAATACTAAGGAATAATAGAATGTTATTACTAAATATGGCACACAATATTTTATAAGGTAATTACTGGGTTCATTCACAAAGGATAACGAATGATTGCTGAAGTATTTCTTGAAGAAACTACGGCAACTGACTTATGTTTGCATCCATCTAAAATCGGTCATGAAGTATCAGTAAAATATTTTGCTATAGACAGATTTCAGTGCAACTATTACATGAATCTATCTACTTACTTATTTACTTACTTACTTATCTTAAAATAGTCCCATAATTAGGATAATAAAATACAAGAGGCTGTCAAATTAGCTGCTGAAATTAAATAAATATATAAGGGATTCTGGTGTTATTTTTTTAAATATACAGTTTTAAGGGGGGCTTTTTGCACCAAAAGGCAATTATTTTTTTTTAAAAAAAATGTTACATTAACGAGGCAAGCCATGATAGATGTACCTTTGTTATACCCATTGTTAAAGCTAAAGTATATGCTGCAAACTGTACCATGATATATAGAGGATGAGCAACTTGTGGCTTAAACATATCTCTTGTCCCAAGATCATCCTGCCAAAATTTGGTGGCAAAATTAGTTTTGTTTTTTGTTCATTGGCTTCCAAAATTAGAATAGGTGACTGAGGCCTCTGGGAGCAAAATAATTGCATTTCTACCCTTAAGATCACCATCACCCTAGACAGCCCCAAACTTTAGCAACCAAATTTCAAGCAGGGAGAATTAAAGGTGTAAATAAACATAAATGCCTCACTTTTAAATTCTAATTCCAAAATGAAAAAGGTCTCCCCAAATCATCTTCCCTTAAGTTTGTTGTCATCATGATTGTTGTCATCAAGAGGATGAGGAGATTGAGTTGTGACCTGCAGCGCTTCAGACATTGTCCATCCTGGTGCATACAGTTTTTTGCTCAGTGTTTCCAAAATGAAGAACATTCTACGATGAGCAGCCTTTCCTGAAAAATCATGTTACTTTTTGGAAAAAAGGAAGGATTGGGCTCTTTGTGGAAAAGAATGCCTTGTTAACTATCCCCAACTACTTATACTGAGAGACCTGAGTACTCTTGGTTCATAACTAAGAGAAGGTGAGTACAGCTGAGAGATATAAAGAAATATGAGAGAGGGGGAGATTAAGAGTTGAGGAGAGGGTTGGTTTTTTTTTACCAGTTTGGTAATAATATAATATTGGTATCATATAAATTTCTTTGTCAAGATATCTGAAAGTTTTTTTCCAGTTTTTGTAGAGCTGGAAGAAGTATCTGCAGCTGGAAGGAAAACTACAGACAGCTACAAGGTACCTGAAGCCACAACAATTGAAACCGAAACATTTAAAGCACCAGGTAGACCAGGAAGAAGCCCAACAGGAGATGAAGCAGAGGACAAGAAATGGTCCCAGTGAGGCAGACCTTTGAAGAAGCTCAACATCCCCATCTGCCTCTATTTTCTACCAATTTCTAAGCTGAACCTACCAAATTGCCAGTGTTATGGTAGGGACAGAGAGGCAAGAAATATTATTGTGGCATTCTTCATAGGAACTTGTAATTGTTCTCCTGTGTGTCAACGCTGCTAACATTGGATGTTCCTGCTCTGACAACAGATGAAAATGCAGCCATTTTCTCTTCTCCTTTAACATGCTTTTTCTTGCTTTTAGAAATCAGGTGCAGCAGGGGGGGATTGAGATGTAAACTCAGCTAGCCATAATAATAAGGCTGCTGTGGGAACCCAAGGACAAGCTGATAACATTTTGGCGGGCTGAGGAGCTGAGGAGAAAGCCAGCGCTTTAAGCTAATTGGGGAATGTGCTTTATGACAGTTCATTGGGGGTGGGGATTGTACTTTGTTACTTTGTATCCGGGGGAGGGGAATTTAGTTTTTGGGTTCAACTATGTAGTGCCGATATTTTATTTCCAGAATAAATGTTCTTTAAGGAAGAATTTTGCCTCGAAGTTCTTTTGATGGGTTTCATCTATCGGAACCATGACACTGTGTTTGGTGTGCTCTCTCTTTTTAAAAAATAAGATTCTGCTGCCTTGGGAACTAATGGAGCATGCCTCTGGCAACAATATATTCTTCTGAATCAGTGCAGCAAATTCCCATTTCTATGGAACATTCATGCTTATGTGTTCCTTTAAACATTCTAGAATCAGATTCCAAGCAGTGATACATAGGAAAACCAAAGAAATGCAGAAATTATATTGAAGTGGAGTCTGTGGTGCTCTCTGAAATGTCTACTTGCAAACATTTCATTACCCATCTAGGTAACACCATCCGTGTGAGAACATGTGGGATTTGCTGTTGATTTATATTTAGTAGTATGCGTATTTATATAATATAAAATTATACAGAGTATTATATATAATAGCTTGCCCCACCAATGCTGGCATATTGCATAAGATTGGCCCATAACTCTTTTTACATGTTCTTTTTAGGATGGGTGTATCCAACAGTTCTACTATAACTCATGTCAACACCCCTGCTATGCAAAACATGCTCAAACACTCAATGCATATTGATATTTTTATAAAATAATATGAGACATTGCCTTGAGTGTTTGTTACCTAGCTAAGAGATTATAAACAGATAAATATTGGATGAGGTAAAACTGCTGGTGGAATTTTATAATTTGAAATTGAATGACTCAATTAGCTGAAAGCATGCTCATTATTTTTTTAGAATTGGAAGTCTAGCATTTCTGCCAAAAAATGTTATGTCTAATTATACATTTCATTGCAAAATACTTAAAAGGAGCCATGCTTTGCATCTTCCAGTGCCTAGGTAGAATTCCCTAGAGCATATTAATTAACTGGTATAATGCACTTATGTACAGCATGCAATTAATAAGGTCAGAAGCAAATATTAGGCTGGATAACATATATTTGCAGTTTTGCTCTAAAACTATTTAGAGAACTTACAAGTTGCATAACACAAGTAGGAGGGTTGATAATTTATATCAGAATCTTGGCTATGCTATAAATGGCTATGCATAGCTGTGAGTCAAAAGTAACATGTTAATTGAGATTACAAGTAACAGCAGGTGATTAAATGCTATACTTAAAACAAAATCAACCGAACATCCACGAGAAGAGAAGATTATTCAGTCTAGTAGACAGCAGCGCTCCTGAGTCTGTTCTCCAAAATGTTATGAGTGCATTTCTATCACACATCACTTCTGGTTTGAATTATGACTTTGTATCATGTCTATGGGGAGTCTCAGTCATCTTGGTCAAGGCTGTCCCTAAGGTACTTTTTCAAAAGGCAACTGGAGTCAGAACTGAGGAAGCGTCTTGGATGAGAAGCGAAACGTCTTCAAGAAAAAAGCAAAGAAAGTCCAGTTGCCTTTTGAGAAAGTACCTTTGGGGTGACCTTGTATAATCTTTTCACCAGGTATTCAAGCATTAAAGTGAATACTTAACTAACTTATTCACAATACTGAATATATAACACCGAAAGAAGAATTTTTAGATAGAAGTCATTAATAGAAGTCAATAGAAGTCATTCCCCAAATATATAAGGCACATAAAAGTCCCTTCCATGAAATATTGAGAATAAAAATAAAACGCAGTAGGGTTAAAAAGAGGTGTGTAGGCCAGCATAAACATTAAAAAGGTGTACTCAGACATTGTTATATATTGAAAAGTATATCAGTTTTTTGAGGAAAAACTAATCTTTGCTTACAAAAATATTGCATGGATAGCAAGCCACATTTACTTATTTATTTAATGCTAGTTGAATAAGTTAGAAAAAATGGGGAAGACATGGATAAAATCAAATCTACCTGTTGAGTATGTTTAGCTATGGGTTAAATATAAGATATTACAAGATACTAAGGAAAGAAGAGGAGTGGGTTTGCCTGATTTGAAATTTTACTTCTCTGTTGGTGTTTAATTTGGTGAAGTGTTGCTGGGAATAGAAGAATACTGCAGTTAGAAGGACATGATCTGAGATTTGTGTGGCATAGGAATTTGTGATATGATAAAGCTAAGATTAATGTAGATTTTTAAAAATTATGATAGATGTGCCTTTTTGAGAATATGGAATAAATACACATTGTACTCAAAAAATACTTCTGTGGCTCTTACCATAAAAAGCATTGTATAGCAAACAAAAATAGTTAATTTATTGTGATATATTACAATTCTTTTCAAGGTAAATGTAAAACAATTTTTTTACTGAAATTAAAAATTCTTTTAGAAGTGAGTGAAAGAACTAACTAATGAATGGAATGTATAAAGAAAAGGAATGAAATGCTTTCAGGTGAAACTGAAATTAAGGCATAGTAGAAAGAATGTTTTAGCAATTCATATGTGAATGCCTAAGAGTAGAACTGAAATTAATATTAGACATAAGTATCTGAGAAAAAAAGTCATCCTTCCGGGGTGAGCGACAAATGAATCAATTTAAATAAGTAAATAAGTTATAAAATGGATGTTATAAATGCAGTACAATGAAAAGGTTAGCAAGTGGGAATTTGAAAAGTGAAATGGTATAACTATATAACTAGAGAAACATTAAAAATAGGAGTGGCTGTGTCACTTGTTTAATGTGTGTGCAAAGAATACATTTTGTCTGGCAGTTGAAGAATTAAACTATTGTTCCCCTATCCAAAAGGCAAACTGGTAAGAATGAATGTAAAAATTACAAGCAGATTAATCTCCAAGGTGTGGCTGGGGAGGTATTTGACAAAGTACTGATGAAGAGGAGTAAAAGTAGGACAAATTTGGGGTGGCTTTATGCCAAACACAATACAGGTAGTCCTCAAGTTATGACCACAATTGAGGTCCACAAATTTACGTTGATAAATGAGACATTTTTAAGTAAGGTTTGCCCCATTTTACGACCTTTCTTGCCACAGTTGTCAAGTGAATCATTGCTGTTGTTAAGTTAGTAACACAGTTGTTAAATGAATTTGGCTTCCCCATTGACTTTGCGTATCAGACGGTCACACAAGGTGATCACATGACCTCAGGACACTGCAACCATTATAAATATGAACCAGTTGCCAAACATCTGAATTTTGAGCATGTGACCAATGGGGATGCTGCAATGGCCATAAGTGGGGAAAATGGTCATAACACACTTTTTTCAGGTTTGTAATTTTGGGCAGTCACTAATTGAACTGTTGTAAGTCGAGGAGTACCTATATGGGCAGAACAGATTTTTGCTTTTCAACAAAGCATCAAGAACAGAAATTGCATGAAGGTGGAAGTGTAATGGTACATGGAAATTACTTTGGGTGACAGAAGGGTGATCATGTCTTATTTAAATTAAAAGTATTTCAGCCCACAGAAGAATGGAGGGCATAGGAAGCATCTCAAAAGAGACCGTCTCTAGTTTCCCAAAGAATAAAAGGAAAGGAAGGGAAAAATACATTTTGAATTGCAAGATTCTGATCATGTAACCTTACGATAAAGATTGTGTTTCTGGTCTGAACTTCCTCAAAGAGCTGATAGAAAGACACTAAGATATGTTTGTATATAAATAATGCCATTATGGTTGAAAAAGAATGATTTTCACCTAATATTCAATGGAACCTGTAGCAAGTCTGCATCTGAAAATTAAAATATTGTGGAGAGTAAGATTTGACAGCACTAATGGAATAAATATTACGGGAGTAACAGATAAGAAAAGGGAAGTCAGAAAAGGAACAAGGATTGAACATGAAAGAATCATTTATGGGCTAACGGAGAGCAAAGACCAAGAAAATCGTGGTTGAATGGAGCAGCTTAGAATCTTAGAAGGAGAAAGGAAATGTACAAAGTATTGTATGGATGTGTTGAAGGAAAGAATGATTTGCAAAGATACTGCAAGGAAAATGTGTTGCTGCCAAATAGATTAGGAACACTTCTACTTTTATTTTATTTTTTTCTTACAGCATTTGTTGTTGCTCCTTTTCTATACTTCACATGTTGTTGCTTAATACAACACACCTGTATTTCCCCCCTTTTTTCAATGGTATTCTTATCAGTATCGAATTTGTACTGATTTTTAATACTGTATTATTTATTAGAACTTTTCTTTTTTATATTAGTTTAATTTAATAAACAAAGGAAATTATTTTTAAATAGTCACTCTAATAAAACCAAAGAATGGAAACAAAACTTTTAGGAAAACATGATACACATTGTGACTATAAAGTAAAGGTCATGGCATTCTAAGCTGTATTATTACCAGGGAAATATATTAAAATGTTAATTAGGAGATCAGCAGATTGTTAGATTAGGCACAAAAATCCTAGCAATACTGAATCACATAGACCAGTGAGGACGAACCTTTTAGAGACCAAGTGCCCAAACCGCAACCCAAAACCCACTTATTTATAGCAAAGTGCCAGGGCTGCATCAGCATTGTGGTGCCTTCGGGGGGGCATGGGGGCGTGGCTCACTGGGTGGGCATGGCTGTGGTTGTCACGGCAGACTGGGTGGGCGTGGCTGCGGTGGGCATGGCCACCTCGATGTTGCTCATGGGGGGACACCTGTGGGGCCGGGCAGGGTTGGGGGAGATCCAGGGGTTCTCTGGCGGGTGGGGCGGTGGGCAGGAGGTCTAGCATAAATGGAGGGGAGGCATGCAATCCTAGCTGGGACTGGGGGGCCATGGCACCGATGGGGATCCAGCTTTCCCTGCTCGAGGTGGCCTTTGACTTGCTAGGTGTGGGTGAGCTCTACCACCTCTACTCGAGCTTGCTAGCTGGCCACTTCACCTCCTTTGTGCTGGGTGGGACTGCCACTCTGGGTGGCGGCAGCAGCCTAATGGACCTGCGCAAGCTGCTGGCAGCAGTGGCGTGCGTGCCCACAGAGAAGGCTCTGAGTGCCGCCTCTGGCACGCGTGCCATAGATTCGCCACCACTGACATAGACAAATTGTCTTCTAACTTGAGATGGCCAAGAAACCTTCTCAATGTGAAAAATCAGTTTGGAATTCATTAATAGTGTTTTACAACATAGAATCCATAGAGTTGGAAGGGACCTTCGAGGTCTTCTAGTCCAACCTCCTGCTCAAGCAGGAAACCCTATACCATTCCAGATAAATGGCTGTCCTTTTTTATCAGAGACTTCTCTCTTTTAATTAAAACAAAAAATAAAATAAGATTTGATTGTTAGCCTTTTTAAAAATTAAATTAAATAATATTTGCAGGAGTTTTATCCCCTATGTAGGAAAGATAAACAACTTGATCAAATAAGAATATAAGTGAGTAAGAAATAGTTTTTAAAATTTAATTCACCACACACAACTTTAACTTTATTTAAACATAAATAAACCATCTATTAAATAAACTATCTATTTACTTGTATTTGCAGTTTATACTGTATAAGGATGGATATCATCTCTAGACAAATCCCAGCTAACTTAAACTTTATTTAACTGTCTGAGATTTTTGGACTTTTTATTTATTTTAACGTTAGGATCATCAGCAACCAGGATAAGGAGCAAGTTTCACAATCTGCAAAATGTCAGGTATAGCATTGTAATTCATGTCCTGCATATACAAAAAGGGCAGATCTTGGATTGTGACACTTTGCCAGTGATCTTGGCAGATTTTTGACCTTATCCAAGCATGCCTCTGATAGTTGAAAAAATGTTTAATTGCATGGGTGACATTGATACAGTTTTTTTTATAATTGTTGTTACCTGTAGTGTGTTAAGTTTTATCTTTATCGAAGGTTACTAAGGTTATAAATAACCTGTAGTTATAAATACCTGTAGTAATATTCACAACATAATTAGGACCCTCTAAACTATGTAGAAGAATAAAGACCTAATACAGTTACTGGTTTGTGAGCATTTTTCTTGTGCTTATTTAGTTGTTTAGAACTTCCACTTCTTTCTTCATCATTTTCAACCCTTTTTCAATAGCTTTGGACTGGATTTGCACATCACATTACACAAAAATCAGTAAACCCTACATTATGGTTTAACTGATGCCAGCAATGCTTAATTTCTCTTTGTCATTCTCCCTCTTGTGAAAGATGAAGTGAATATTCCACACCATCAGCCCAAATTTTCCTTAAAGTATTTTGTATTTCAGTGGTATTGATCTCAAGGCAATTGCTTAATGACTACAATTTTATGTATTTATTAGATGGTTGTTGATTCATGGTTATTTCTGCTCATGAGCTAACTCTGTTTCCAGAACCTTTCTGAATCTTTCAGAAGTTTCTGAATCTTCTTCTTATCTGATAAGTCTTTTTATCTGAAACTTTCCCAAAGTACAGTACCATATTAAACACTTAATACAAAGAAACCGTATGTTACATAACATGAAGAATAATAGAGCAGATTAACTTCTTAGGCTTATGTGTTACCTTTCCAAGCCATTTGTCACCAAAATTTATGAGCACCATTCAGACTAAGTTAATCATTGAAATTAATGGGTTCTTAATCCTGTTGGTTATATATACTTCTTTGCTGAGTGCTTTTCAGGAGTAGCTTAGCCTTAATGCTATTCCAGAATATACAACAGTAAGAATCTTGGAAGGCAACATTGGGGGGGGGGAACAAAAAACAGCAGAACCAAATGCTCTTTGGTTTGTCTTTCATTTTTGATGGCATTTCAGTTCATTACATCTTAAACAAATGAAATGTACCATTGATTACTATAATTATTATCAGCTTGTTAAAATTAGCCCATATTACAGCAAAATCATAACAATTAATGAGAATATCTAGAGCAAGATTTTTTTCTTGTTGATAGTACTCTCCTCATTGGCCCATTTCATATATTTATATTTCACATTAGAAGGAGAGGGAAGGGGAGGGGAGGGGAGAGGACAGGAGAGGAGAGATTCCTTGCCTTAAACTCTGAGATGGGTGGCATATAAATTTAATAAATTAATAAAAATAAATAAAATATTTTTGCAGACATTGTTAACAATTAATTGAAGGATTCTTAAAGCTTTGAAGGTTCAAATTCAATTCCAATACCTTCAAAAGCCATAGTGGCCTGATTCCAGCTGGGATTTGTCTAGAGAAGATGTCCATCTTTATACAGTACAAACTGCAAATACAGATAAATAGACAGTTTATTTAGATCTATGTTTAATATGATGCATGAAAATATGAACATTACATTTTGTTACCAGTAATGGTCTTGAGTCATAAAATTTGGGATAGGAAAAAAGGACTTCTACTGGTGGAATGTCAAATAAAAGTCAAGGTGGCAAATACATTGATATTATCAAAGTCCACCCCTTTTTTTACATGGGTCATGAGACAAAAATTAAAAAGAAGTGGAACCCCCCCTTAAAATTCCCAGGGTCAATCACAAAGATCAGAAAGTTTTTATGTTTTTTTTCCCTTATGGAAATGAGATGGGAAAGGTCTCCCAAATTAATCAAATATTAAATGGGGGGAAAGAGAGAGACACCATATATAATATATATATGAAGTCACTGCAATTATAAAATACACTATAATTGTGTATTGGCTGAATGCTAGAAGACTGTCATCAGATAAATCTTTTCCAGTTGTTCTTACTTTAAGCAACCTTTTGTCATTTTTAGATGTCTGGAAAGATTCTAAATTGAGCCAGGTTTTCTGAAGAGAATTAATGAACTTCAGTATTTCTAAGTCCTTTAAATTCTTGTTACATAAGGCTTATCTCTGCTGCCCTTTTACCCTTATTGCCAGATTGGCAAGCCAGGCATATTGGGGGGGGGGGGGAAACAAGGAGAAAAATATAAAACCTATTCAAATGGAACAGAGTGGAAAGAAAGGAATGTTTATTTTAAGACTACTTGTGCCTGCAAATAGGTACAGGTCTATACATACTATGTGTGCCTGTGCATGTGTGTGTGCATGTGCATACTCTGTGCAAATGTGCATATATGTACACACACCCATAAATATACACATAAAGATACACACACAGAAGAACCAATTTGGTCTAGCGGTTAAGACACCAGGTTAGAAAGTGGGAAGCTGTGAATTTGTGGAATGGGACAACTCACCAGAACCATTCACTGTGGCCACCTCACCATGGCCAACATACTGCAGCTAATTCACCATGGCTGACTTGCTGTGGGACAACTCACCAGGGCCAACTCATTGCAGGACAACTCATTGCAGGCCAATTTAACAATTAAACTTAATTATTTAAAATAAATATAAAATATTTTAATTTTTGTCATTCACATTTCATTTTGTTCCTCCTTTTGCATCTATTTTTTAATGATTCTATTCCACTATTTCTTTGGTATTTGTGTAACTCTTGTCCCACAGCGAGTTATCCTGCGGCGAGTTGGCTGTGGTGAGTTGTCCCATGGCAAGTTGGCCATGGCTGTGGCAAGTTGGCCATGGCAAGTTGGCTATGACAAGTTGGCTATGGCAAGTTGGCTATGGCAAGTTGGCCATGGCAAGTTGGCTATGACAAATTGACCATGGCAAGTTGGCTATGAAAGTTGGCCATGGCAAGTTGCTATGGCAAGTTGGCTACGAAAGGTGGCCATGACAAGTTGGCTATGACAAATTGGCCATGGCAAGTTGGCTGTGGTAAGATGGTCATGGCAAGTTGGCCATGGTGAATTGTCATAGACCTGTGAGTTCTAGTCCCACCTGAGGCACAAAGCCAAATGGACGACCTTGGGCCAGTCACTCCCTCTCATCCTATGAAGGATGCATTAGCAAACCATTTTTGAAAAACCTTGCCAAGAAAACTTCAGGCACTTCTCAAGTAGTTGCTGCGTATCAAGATTGACTTGATGGCACCAAGCCCCCCCCCCCCACAGACACACAAACCAAAGCGTATATATTTAGAAAGGCCTGCCCACAAAAGGAAGGCAATTGTCAATTGTTTCCCAAGAAAAAAATATAGGAAGGTCCATCAAAAGGGAAGGAAATTAAATCATTCCTTCAAATTATGAAATACTTACCCATAGTAAAGATAGATAGATAGATAGATAGATAGATAGATAGATAGATAGATAGATAGATAGATAGATAGATAGATAGATAGATAGATAGATAGATAGAAACGAAAAGGGATTTTAACTTTTCTACTGCTTGATTACTTTTAAAAGATTATTTTTCTAGCTGTCTTTGCAGATTTCATCAGCATGAAAAATAATATGGAAACAACACTGCCTTGCAAATTTCTAGGCTCCATTATTGTAAGGACAGTTATAACTACAACTCTCTGGTTTTCACCTTCTATTATAAAGTTTATTCTCTGAAACACAGCTGTGTAAATATTCAGAATTCCTTGAGTAAAACTAACACTGGATTCTTGGCTTCAGAGGTTGCAGAATAAACACCACTCCTTGCCATACTGCAAGAATAATGTCAGAATCCTTTGATTTCTCTGCAATTGGATGCCCTGTATACATGCCTAGACATTTTAATGAAATGGTATAGTAAGGGACAATATAGGGACTGTAACGATTGATGCCCATCTATTCTGGATACTTGATTAACCTCTAATTATTTTAAATATGCTATCATCTTTCCATTCACCCTAGATCACAAATGAGAATAAGCCCAAGGGCAATTCTAAGGTGAAATCTACATATTTAGTAAAACTGAGATTTTGATCATATATATGGACAAGAGACAGTTTAGTCTAGTGGTGAAGGCACCAGTCTAGAAACTGGAAGTGCATGAGGTCTAATCCTACCTTAAGGCAGAAAGCCAGTTGGATCACATTAAACCAGTCACTTTCTCTCAATCCTAGTATCACTAAATTGAAAGGACTCATCTGTCAACACTTGAAGGCAATAGATAGATAATAGATAGATAGATAGATAGATAGATAGATAGATAATCAGTTATTTAATGAGAAAAAGCATGAATTTCAGTTATTTATATAGCTATTGTGTTTTAATTTAATTTGAATTGAAATGTACATCAGTTATAAATACAATGTTCCTAAATCAAACAGCAAATTATCACTCACATACTGTACATGTAAATAGAAGGGGAAGGCTGTTAAAAACACAGACCCAAACCCCATCTCAGGATCTCCACCTTTTAGGACAGATATGTCAAACTCGCGATGTCACATAATGTCGCGTGATGTATCGGGACTGTTTTGCCATTGCCGGCAATGGGGTGGGTGCGGCTTGTGCGTGACGTGCCCAGTCCGCGGGCCAGCAGTTTTGCACCCCTATTCTAGGATGTCCACATAAGGTAGTCCCCAATCAAAAGAGTCCCACCTGGTGTGACAAATTAAAAAAAATTCTTTCTATGGCTGCAGCCAGCTCCTGAAAACAAAGACAACAAAACCCCCTAAAAACATGTATTGTATGTGTTTTGTGGAAGTATGAAGAGAAAAAGCAGATATTTAAAGAATGAGAACATTGGCTGATGCAATAAACAAATAAGTGACAATAAATTATTTAGAGCTGTGTATGATGAATCCCATCTATCAAGCAGTAAACTATACAAGAACCACAAAAACAAAGCCTTGACTGGAAGAGATTCACTTAGACAGGTGCTATATCCTAAGTGAATGGGAAATAATGACAAAAAGAGAACGTTGAGTATGCCAGGGTAAATGTTTAGGCATTTAACATTTTAAATCAATAAAGCTAGGTTGCTGCTAAAACACGGTATGCTTGCCATTCGCTGCCACAGATTTTAGCTGCTTCTTAATGGAAAGAATGCTAAAAGAGAAAGTTAGGGAAAGGCCTCCCATTGAATGTTGTATACAGGTTCCCCTTTCATAAATCCCTTATTTCTTTACCAGAGTTTGTGCAACATGGTGCTTCCATGAGACCTGATTGCAGTTACATGTGAACTATTGATCAGAGCAAATGGGAGATGCTTTCAAGAGGAGAATAGTTGCCTTTGGAACTTACCATATTAAAAAGCCACTTGGATTTTTTTTAAAAGAAAATTGAGAAACACTGAGCGGATAGTTACATTGCCATAATATATTCTTGAATAAGGAGATGGCTCCATTCACTACAGAATAGATTTCTCTTTTCCCTAGCCCAAGTTTTTAAATAAATGGCTTCCCCTGAGCCAGAGTTCCCAAGCCCCAGTGGTTTTATAGTGTACGGTGCTAGTACAAACCATTGGAATAACAAACAATATTTTTTATTCTTTAAAAAGGAAAAAATATAGTGATTCTAGATTGTACGAGCCTTAGATCTGTATACCTAAACTAGTAATCACTGCTCAGTAAACATCCTGAGCAAACAAGCAAGAGAGAATGAGAGCAGATGAAAAACTACTTAATTGGACCAAAAAATTAAAAAGTATCCTTAGTTTGCTAAGGATGATCCTGATGGTTCCAGTTCACCTGGAGCTTTTGGAACATTGGTTAGTCTACTAAATCATAGGCTGACAAAATCCAGATTATCAGATTGCAACAGAAAGGTGGAATTTTGTATATCTCTTGTTTCCATGGGCTTGATTGTCAGGCCCAGTCTGGAAGCATCTTTTCTGCTGAGGTGCTTGCCTCTCTGAAGATCTCCAGCCGATCATTGCCTGGAGGCAAAACAAACAAGTTTGTAAATCCATGAGATCCTGAATCCCACCCCTCTCTGGAAGAACATAGTGACTTTACCTACTACAGGTCATCCTCAACGTACAACCACAATTTCTATTGCTAAGTGAGACATTTGTTAAATGAGTTTTGCCCCTTCATAATCTTTCTTGCCATAGTTGTTAATCTATGCCTTTGTTAAATTAGTAACACGGTTGTTAAGGGAATGTGGCTTCCCCATTGACATTGCTTGTCAGAAGGTTGCAAAAAGGTGATCATATGATCCCAGGACACTGCAACCGTCATAAATATGAATCAGTTGCCAAACCTCTGAATTTTGACCACATGGCCATGGGGATGCTGCAATGGTCCTAAGTGTGAAAAATGGTCGTAAGTCACTTTTTTCAATGCCGTGGTAACTTTGAACAGTCACTAAATGAACAGTTGTAAGTGGAGGACTATCTGTACACATTTTCATGACTTTCCTAGTAATTCAGTTTCAAATATTTAAGCTCATTTAGCAAAACGTTCTGCTGCGTTCCCATTAGGATTTTTATGAACTAATAAAAGCTTCTGGAAACTTGTTCCTTGCTCTGTTTTGGAGGGGTTTTTCCCATTTATTCTGTAGGTATTTAATGTTCCAGTATATGCGTTGGATATTTATATTGGAGTACAAATAGTGGATTATAACTTGGCAACTATGTGTGATAAACTACATCCCTCTCTGAAGAAAATGAGAACAAGGGAAAAAAATCAAACTGTACCACTGAAAAATGTTCCGCTCAAACATATTTAATGGTTTATTTATTCTACTTCGGCAACAGCAGTCTATTACCATTCCTATTTTGGATGAAGTAGCTTTATAAAGGTTAAACAAAGGGCACTAGATACATGGTATTAAGCAATAAGGGGGAAAAAAGTTGCCCGTGAGGTAAATTTTAGGTCATTAAGGCTCTCTACATAATCCCCAGCTTATAGTCTAGCTCCACAAGCTTATTAGTGCATGAGCCAATATTAATATCTGGACTTCATCACATGCTTTGCAATTTCTGCAAACAGAGAACTTTCATCTGGAAGCAGAAAGGCAGGCGTTCCATTACATTGTCATTAAAGGGGAGACATGCTCATTTGCCCCCACTCTCAGCTGCTGTGCTTGAGACAAGGTGGCAATTAAAAAAAAAACACCTCCCAGGGGTCCAGGGGTCTTGCAGTTCGCACTCTTCTTGCTGATGTTTATTTATTTACATATGGGGAAGAAGTTTCTTTTTTCAGTGTGAAATGGAGGGGCCTGGCTAAGCATTTTGTTAACTGATCAACATTTGAAGATAGATTGCCCGAGAGAGAAAAAGGCTTAATCGTGGGTCAGATAGGGAACACTTTAATTCACTCTCAGTTCTTTGCAACCACCACAAATTTCTTGTACAGAAGTGCCCATGGCTCCCTGATAAATTTAATAGTATGAGCATCCCATTCAGTCCTGCTTTGAATGAAATCTAAAGTTAGACAACTTGGATAACACAAAGATTTGTTACCTGGACGTGTTATTACTGATGACCTTTTTTAAAAAAAGAAGCTTACTATTTAAATATGGTGCTACAAATTACTCTTGCCTGAAGAAGCACAAATGTGAGTGTATCAAAAAGGAGTCATAAGTTATCTTTTATGTCTAAAGGTTTTATGTGCTTGTGCATGATTTTGGCATGTATGCCTTTATCTACATCATTTTAGAGTCTACTAGTATATTAAAAGAAGAAAAAAACCCTTCGAATAAATCTTGCTTACAGATACATCAGTTCTGTTCAGCTGCAGTACCAGCAAAACTCACATTCTCAAGCTTTTATAGATATATAAAATATGTATACATCCATGTTACGTATCCATTCACATATCAGTGGTACATTTAATAGCCATTTGGTTTGTTTTCACATTTCTTCAAGAGCCAAACAGGCTTAACATTTGTCAGACATAGAATGACATGTCTCTGGGTAATGGGGATGACACAAAAAATTCAGTTTCGATGAAATGCCAGGTGTGATTCAAAAGGATCAGTATTGAACAAAGTCATTTTTTCCCATAGGAAAAGGTAAAGTCAACAAAGCACATTCACTTGGGAAATTCTGAGAGAATCATAACAGAGGTATGAAACAAATCCCATTTTATGAGTTGTCATGATTAGTTTTTATGAGAAATGGTACTGAATGAGTGCATACATTTCATTGTGATAGTTTGATGATTTGAGTTTCCATTTAGAAACAAACGGTGGTTTGTAAAATCTGTATCTGTCCCAGGTGTCATGTTCTGGAATGTTTCCAACCCTGAGTCAGCAATGTACCAAATAGAACATCTTCTGAGAAAGAATGCAACATTGGAAGCTTTGTCCTTAACATTTTCAGAGATGTTTATTTTTGTCAGACCCACTAGGTCAGGTGTGGGGAACAATGGCCCTTTTATGACTTGTGGACTTCAATGCCCAGAATTCCTGAGCCAGGAGTAACTAGAACTATACTTTATGAAAATATAACATAATCATGCAAGTCTGATTGTACCTTCTCTCCTTATACCTTAGTGAATTAGAGAGATATTTTCCTGAGTTGGTTCTGAATATCATTTTGCTTTCCAGGACTTATAGGATGTTTCAGCTCTCTTTCCCTAGCTAATGTTCATGCATATTTTTGTCAAGGTCATCTCCCTTATTCTCTACAATTTTAAGGATTGGAAAATAACCAAACTGTCCTTCCAATTGAATGTATGAAATCACAACTGTCTAGAGAGAACTTAATCACAAATTTGCTCTGATCACATAGCTATAATTTTCACATTCTGGGGTGATAAAAGATTGGTACATTATTGAGATGACTTTTATATATATATACTTACTGAAAAAATATCCAGATCCAAAAGTTGAATATGAAATCAAATCTTATGATTTAGCTTTGGACCAAGGGAAATTAAAAGGTGTCAGTTAGGTCAAAAAGATTAGGTACTTAGGAAAGACAATATCACAGTATTTTATAATACATTGAAATTGTCCAAAAGTATGTATCAAGCTACCCATAGTACTGAACAGTCAGAAAGCTTTAGGGCTGAAAATTCTTTCAACAGATGTACTCCAGGATTTTATGGCCAAACTGAATGTCTATGTCACAAAAACTAATATTTTGAATACAAGTCAGGAACAAATCCAGAAAATTGTCTATTAGGACTGTGTGCATTTAAAACCAATTTGAAAAACATGCTTCAGAACATGCAATGCCTGTGGCATTCAAAATCCTCTTTATAACTTGATGCACCCCTCAAAGTTCCAATATTCATCTGTTGCAGGGGTCTTCAAACTTGGCCCTTTTATGACTTGTGGACTTCAACTCCCAGAATTCCTTAGCCAGGCACGTTGGCTGAGGAATTCTGGGAGTTGAAGTCCACAAGTTAAAAAAGGGCCAAGTTTGAAGACCCCTGATCTATTGTCTAGATCTCATTTGGAGTTCTTTGTAGAACTTCCATCACACGCTTTTTTTAATCTACTTGAAGGATTACTACCCTGCTGCTTCAACAGAAAGGGACTACAATCTTGTTATCTAAAAGATACCAGATAAAGGAAAAAGAAACAGAATGGGCAAATAAAGTTCAGTTGGGTGGCAAAGCATATTGTAGTGAACTATGTTCACCCTATTAACTGGCAGGCAAGAGATGTTATGTTACCTTTTGGTTATAATTCAATCTACATGTTGTATTTTATTTTATTTTTTCAAAAATGTTTGTTGTCATCAGAATAATGCTCAGAAACAAAACACGTTAGAAGGATAAAGAAGACAAGAAAGTATTTAAAATAACAGATAAGATTTGGGCAAATAAAATTAACTGTAGATAGCCTGAAAATCTGTTGAGTTAAGACAATGAGCTCTGGAGCAGTTGAGGAAGAAAGAGCGATCAAAGTCATCTGCATACTAAAGAAATAAGGAAATCTAACTGGGTAGGAATTCACAACTTTAGCTTTTCAGTGTTTTAATTAAAAAAAAAGTTTATGGTTCAAGTCAAGTTCTTTCCTGTGGGGGCTATTGGCATATTATATATGCTTCAGAAGCTGAACAAAATTTTGCTACCTCGGATATTCTTGTGTATGCCAAACAATATGGCAATTCAAAATGGTAATTATATTTTGAAAATTCTGGTGTTTCAATTGTTTTATGATCGTGTTATTTTATTTTATTATATTTTTTATTGTATGTAGTCATCTCTTTTGTGCCCTGATACCACAAGCACAAAGGGCACTTCTTAACATTTTAAATAAGTTCTATCTAATCCTGCCACCTTTTGTTGACAACATTACAAATCCAGGGCAGAGATTCAGATTGGTCCCTATTAGAGTTTCTTGTTGAAAAGGACCATCCTGCTAGAGCTCTTATTGTGCAGAGATAGGCAAAAGTAACATTGACAAAGAAGTTAAGAGATAAAAGAATCTGTAAAGAAAACCTCAGCCTTGGAAAAAGTAGTACTGTAACCATAAACAAGACAATTAAAATGTTTTTGCCTCTATAAGCAATAATGTCCAATATTTCAAGAAAAGTACAAATTCTTAAGTAGTAATTAGAGGCTAGGGATAATGGAAGGGAAGGTTAAAATGAGTCACCAAAAATTTCTCCGTAAGATGTTTGTTAGGTTTTATTTTTTTTATAAATTCATTAAAACAAATTTCATTTTCCTGTATTTATACTCTTTGTGCTTTACTATCAGCTTGAAGAATGTAAAGTGACTATATGTTTATAACAGAGTTTCTTCTTTAAAAAAAAAAATCTGTCTTGATTTTGCCAGGAATAAGAGAGCATAGAAAGAAAAAAAAATCTAGCAGAGTTTCAAGAATGTGTTATTATAAAGTTCCAGAAGTTATTGTGGAGATTTTGGTTTACCTCCAAGGGCTAACAAATTGCCATTGAAAAAGATTGTTGCCATCAGCAGCCAAAAGGAATCAGACAGGGAAATGTTTCACCATAAAACTGTGCAAGATTATAAGATGGATCAGCAGTTCATCGTACACTGGGAGGTGGGGAACATATATTTTAATTGCAAAAGCCTGGATAATGCAATGCAAAACACCCTTAAGCACGGTTATTAGACAATAAGCCATTGTGAATCCTGTATAAAAAGATAGCTTCCAAGTAACTATGCAAAAGGTTGTGCTGCCAGAGAATGAAACTAGAAACCATAGAAAGTGAAAACAATGGAAATATGAAAACATCTCTCAAAGGGCAAAGGATAGTGGGATTGTTTAATTTTTTTTAGCCATCAGTTACACATTAAGGATTTATCATCTTTCTTCCTCCCTTACTCACCAGTCAGAGCAAATAACAGAGCAGGTGGAATCATCTCATACACCTGAACTGAGGGCATCTATTACCTGTTTCTCAGTCAGGAAGTGAGCAAATCAATTAAAAAGTCATTATGAATAGCCCTCTTGTATTTTACATCCCCTTTTATATTTTATCTTTCTTCTAAAGAAAGAAAAGTTTTTAAGAAGAGATTGGACAGCCATTTGTCTGAAATGATACAGGGTTTCTTGCTTGAGCCATGGTGGCACAGTGGTTACAATGCAGTGGTAAGAATGCAGTACTGCAGGCTAATTCTGCTGACAGCCATTTGCAGGCAGTTTGGCAGTTTGATTCCCACCGGCTCAAGGTTGACTCAGCCTTCCATCCTTCCGAGGTTGGTAAAATGAGGACCCAGATTGGTGGGGACAATATGCCGATTCTGTAAACCACTTAGAGAGAGCTGTGAAGTGGTATATAAGCCTGCTATTGCTACTAAGCAGGGGGTTGAAGTAGAAGACCTCCAAGGTCCATTCTAACATTGTTATTCTGTTAGCAGCTTCTGGAGACAGGGGAACAGTACATTCCTTCAGTGTACAATCCGACAAAAATCCTGAGCAATAATGACTGGTTTAAAATTATCCAGTAAGCTTCTCCTATACCAGTCCTACACTTTCAGCATTATCTCAAACTGACATTTAATCAAATTGTTAACATTAGTTAAGCAGTGACTATAAAGCTCTTGTATGGATGTGTTTATATAGAAAGATATAATTAGCTCATTTTATACAGTGACTAATTTTTTTTTCCATGGCTGAAGAAAGTTAATTATGCTACTTCTATGAAGTAGCCAGTAACTGCATTCATTGTGCAGTTTTTGCTTGGCATGGCAGAAAAAAATTAGGCAGAGTTTGTTTAATGAATTCTAATGAATTAGAATTCATTAAACTGGGTATTTCAGATCCATTGCAAAGTGGAGGGATTCAGTTACAATGGTGATCGGTACAACATTGGAAGACCTGAAATATCAGGTTATTGTCCGATTTTTGTGGAGAAAATTTATATATCTGGTTGCAGAGGGGGTTCTCGTTGACGGCACATAATAATAAATAACACTGGGCCCATATTTCTTCAGGACAGCCTTTCAGAAGAACAGAAATAAGCAAATAGCAATACATATTCTGCAGAAATCCCACTAACTAGGAATTTTCCAGGCTTCCTTTTATAATGTTAAATTAATCACAATAACTCATGCTATAGTTTTCCTGCTCTTTCATAATTAACTGGAAGACTGTTACCATCAAATTTGTCATCACAACCTATTGTGATGGATGATTTTATTATCTCCATGAGTAAGAGTCTATTCTGCCCATCAGAGGTTCTAGGATTTTAAACAAATATTTACATTCCCAGGGGGTAGGGTGGAGACACTTAACGTTCCCTACTACATGGAAATTTGCATGCAAAATATCATAATTACATAGGTGATTTCATGTTTTCCCCACAAACACAAATGTAGATTTTCTATATATACTGTATATTTCTATGATGAAATATATATATTTTTTAAAAAAGATCTTTTCAAAGTTGCATGCCTTTTTTCAGAAATATCTGTGATTGGGATCCAGAGACTCCCCAGGGAGTTTGTTTACCTCAATCCAATACTTGCAGGATTATTCCACAGAACACCAGATTTTGATCTAAGAAAGATAGATAAGGCTTCAGTTTTGATAGATCATAAAATTCACCCACAATGAAGGTGATCTGCGTATCTAATCATTTGTGTGCACCTATTTATTTTAAAAGAGAAATAAGCATTTTGGGGGTGGTTAAATTTCACATGATATAATTATTTGCAAACTTTTCAAATCATGGTGCCTTAACACAATTACATGTACCCAGTCGGGCTCCACAGACATTCACTCCAATATTACACAAAGTCTCACAAGATTTGGGCCACTATATTTTTTAAAAAAATCATTTTAATTTATAACTTAGAGTTTTAGTTACCAAGTTCTGGGTCTTTCTTAATCTAACTCTAGCAATAAATGGGACGTTTTCATACCAGCTGCCTTGACTCCGCAGGAGAGCAATGGGACACATTTAAGACGAAGCCATGCAAAAATTGAAAAGCCTTCTCTTGCTTTAAGTAGACTGTTTATAGGGCACAATCTGGAATGAGAATTTTAACTAATAATGCATTAGACATCCATATCCAATTGATTTTTTTGCTATAGAGGGAAGGCAAGAGATGAGTTTGCAATATTTTACATTTTTTTTCTCCTAGACTCCAGAATAGTATAGTGTTATCTGAAGCGGAGAACCAAAAGTTGGTATTTAAGGTGCAGAGTCTCATAGTTGTTATACAGCTGTTTGATGTTTAGGAGATTTCTCCTAAAGGGAAAAAATCATGTTTAATAAAAAAAATAATATTACATTTGCTTTTTTAAAAAGAATATTATAATTAGGGAGAAAAAAATGGCTATACATACAGTACAAGATTCGTGGCTTGGAAACAATATATCTGACAAGGATTTGGGTGTGGTCAAAGTCAATAAGCTGAACATGAGTCAGCAATGTGAGACATCAGTTAAAAGATGAAAGGAGTTTTGGGCTACATTTAAAAAAAAGCATCACATCAAAGACAACTGAGGTCATTATTCCTTGCCACTTGGCACTGATGTGACCACACCTGGAATATTGTGAATTTTTATGAGTCAACATTTTCAGAAGGGCATTGGCAGGCTAGAGCAGATTCAGAAGAGGTCAATAAGGTTTAGGCAAGGCTTCAGGTCATGCATTATGGGAATAGGCTGAAGAAAGGATGTGCAGTATGAAGAGGAAAAAAAGAGACTTAGGCAAGACATAATAGTTACGTTCAGGTACATAAAGAAAGCTGCAGGGAAACTATTTTCCATGGCATAGAAAGCAAGACAAAAATAACAGCTATAAATTACAGCTACCTAAATTTCATTTAAATATAAGGATGGGCTTCCTCATAATAAGATCTTCAGAACAGTACGGTGATTGTCAGTTTGAATTAGATGTTCCTTGTAGTCTCTTTCAACTCTACAGTTCTATGGTTTTATCTTATATATGTGGGTTGTGTGTCCAGACAAATGTGCACTTGCTTCTTGTTTCTATATTTTCCCTGCAACCTTAAAAGACAGGGTAGTTAAACTGTAAATCTCCTTTATTTAAACAATTTATCCTCACAATAGCAAAATGCATCTTGAAAGTGACCACATTTTAATTTCTGAACATAGAATCAACCAATTCTATGCATAAATGTATACATCAATATGTATTCATTGGAAATTGGTGCTCACAAACATTGACCCTACCTAGTTATTGCAACTTCTAGTGGAACTCCAGGCCAATATTTGCCCTACGAAGTCCATCTCAAACTGTTGTAGAAAATGTGGAACAGATTTTTTAAAAAGGACGTTTAAACACCAGATTTGCAATAGCTCAATAAAGGTTTCCTCATTTAATAACAGGGTTGTTTATTTCTCTTAAAATGAGCTAATTTTGCCCAGAGGAGTTCATGATACAACAAGTGCAAGTCTCTGTGTTGTTGAGAGAGTAAAGCATGAATGAAGAAATAATCATTCTTGAAGGGTTGTCATAACTAGCTCTATGGGTTGCCTAGTAATAGTTGGCACATCAATTACTTGTTCATTAATCTTCTGGAAGTATCAAAATCTCTTCTCTGCTTAATCATCCATTTACTATGATGTCTAGAGGCCAAGGTGTGAGCCTCATCACAGATGCACTGCACCCATCCATATGGCCCTATAAGGATTACAAAGTCTTCCCTAAGAAAGCTTGATCATCCCTAACTTCTCATGTAAATACCAATTAACCACAGTGCATAAATATCAATTATCCACAGCAAGTCTGTCCACCTAGAATCTAATGGGATAGGAACAAATTTGTGCCAGTGGTACAGAAGTGCATTTCCATCAAAAGTGAACTAATCTCTGTTTCCACTTAAGTTGTATCTCAGTCTCTGTGACCCAGGATCTTTGCTGTATGAGAAGATGGGGGAAAGTGGTTTTAATCAGAGCTCAGCCAAATAATTATCTCTTTCAATTCTCTGTGTTACAACTAAAGTGCACTTGGGAAAGGGGGGAAAACTAGAGAAGGGAAATCTTGATCATGAGGATTTTAGCATTTTATTTTACCCTTCAGGGGAGGCACTTTCAATAATTAAAAACAAATACTGTTGATGGTTTCAGACAAACTTACCCAACTCAGTTTTACTTGGTGTAATGAAGAGCTCATTTTTCTAAGAGTGACCCCTATTTCCCAGAAATGCTGCTTTAAGATGGATTTTTGATGGTTTATAGAGGTTTATGAAGATTTGACGGCAGGGCTTTTATTTTATGTTTTATTTTTTTAAATGTATATATTGTAGATCTGGCTGCCAAAGGCTAGACAATCACTGGATAGCAGCAAATAGTTTTCTGTAAATATTTGCTGCCACCTAGCAGTCAATAGAAGAAAATATCTGTAGCTTGAGGTTAAATTGTGAAGTCCTGGGTGCTTTCTGAACTTAATTGTTTCCTTGCAGACATTTCCTTACTTGATTTGGTAACATCATCAGTGTTACTAAATGTGGGGTTTTCTCCCTGTTCAATGCCCTGGTCACATTGATCGGGATGTGGTTTTCTCCTTGCCGTTCCTTGATTAGGGTATTGTTTCCTGCTTGATTGTCTGGTATTAATCCTTGCTTATCTGGGTGTAGGCTGCTGGAGAATATGCATTCTGTTCTGTTTCCTTCTTAGATTGTTAATTGTCTCTTTAGAAAGGTGTGTAAATGTAGTTCTTTTCTATATGTCTATTGATAGTTGATTTGTCTGAATATCAAGTTTTCAGGAATCCTTTACTGTTTTTGGATTTAGCTTGGATTAGGATGCTCAGTTCCCAGATGAAACTATGATACAATCTGTCTGTATGTTGTGAGATTAAACAGTTTCCATCATGTTGCTGACTGCAAGTTGGTGTTCATGGATGCCCTCTGCTAGTCTTTTGCCTGTCAGTCCTACATAGTGACTGTTACAGTCCTTACACTTTCTGTTGTAGATGATTCCTGCTTTTTCTTCTTGAACTTCTGCATCTTTTCATTTAATTAGATGTTTGGAAAGCTCTAACTGTATGCTATGGTGATGCCATGTGATTATAATAGTCTGAGATGTTTTTGATGTGGTAGTGTTATAGTTGTAGTGCAGTGGTTAGAATGCAGTACTGCAGGCTACTTCTGCTGACTGACGCCTGCCAGCAGTTCGTCAGTTCGACTCTCACCGGATCAAGGTTGACTCAGTCTTCCATCCTTCCGAGGTCAGTAAAATGAAGACCCAGATTATTAGGGACAATATGCTGATTCTGTAAACCGCTTGGAGAGGGCTGTAAAGCACCATGAAGCGGTATATAAGTCTAAGTGCTATTGCTATTGTGACAGTTATCATAGTTTATGTTGATTATATTATAATGAGTTGAGTGATCAGGGTCTTTTTATAAAGTTGCAGGGGTATCCATTTTATTGGAAGATATTGGGTAGATGGTGTGTTTCCTTTTTCTGGTGTTCTGGGTTGCTGCAATGCATCTGCACTCATCTAGATGTTTTTACACAGCTCCTCTTGTGGAGGTTAGGTTGTTACTTAGTAATGGAGCACTTGATTAGTGTGGGTTCAGTTCTAAGATACATATATTCTTTTCTATTTCTCCATATACAAGCATCAAATGTTTCAGAAAAAAAGCAACTGGGAAAAATTTGAATGTAGGCAAATCTCCACAAAGGGGCAACTATTCTTTGTGCATGAATGTCTACAATAGCACACCCTGCCCACCAGTGTTGGATGCAAAACTCCAATAAACTGGACAATTGGATGGAAAACAGCTCAACAAAGCAGCCAAAAAAGGATATAGCTAACTATGATGGATGTTCACCTCAAACTAAAGAAATATTAACACTGTAGATAATCACAAGGAGCAACTGGAACAAACTAAGACCCCAAAACACACACAAAATGCTCACAAGCACCATTCATCTCTAAGACAAGCTGAAAAAAGGGAAAACAAAACTCCAAACCAAACTGCCCAAGCTAAACCCCAGAAGCAAAGAGGTAGTCAATGGGTAGTCAGTATATCCACCCATCCACCCACTATCCATTGCAGAGCACAATATCCTGCAGAAAGGACTCAGCAATAATAGAGATGATGCTAATGCTAATTAGCTAGTAATCAAACAGAGTACTGCAGCCTAACATGGTAGCCTTAAGCTCATGAGTCTTAACCTGTGGGAGGAACAGCTCCACCCCAGGTGACGCATCAAAAAGCTGAGTGGACCTCAAGTACTTACAAGAAAGGGTTCCCTTGGAGTAAAGCTTATTTTGGAGTTTTAACAATGTTTTTCTGTTGCCATCTAGTCATCCAGTGTATTGCAGCCATATGAGTATGTGGTGTAATCATTACAGAGCAGGTAATAGTAAACAGAGACTAAGAGCAGGTTCTGATCTACCCTCAGTTGAGAAACTCGCTGGCTAAGCCATGACCTAACATCAATTTTACTCCAAAACAAATATTCAGCTAATAACATCTTATAAGATATGTGTAGTCACTTTCTGGAAAGCACGGCCAACAAAAGAGAGCTCCACGAGACAACTGTAGTGGAAAGAGGAGCTGGTGAATGAACCAGCTTCTCTAACTCCTTCTAGATTGAGAGGATTTAGAATTTATAGTGCTTCAGGCAGATGTTCCCTGCAATGAAGCCATAGAATCACAGTCTCCAGGGGGTTTTATTATTCAGGGAGCTGGGAGAGTTAGCTTTGGCCAAACCACAGTTCAGAACCCTCAAAGAGATACTGGGTTCTCACATGTCCTCTCCCTTTCATTGGGAATTTATTTTAATTATTTATATCCTACCTTTATTATTTTTATAAATAGCGCAAGGCAGTGAACATACTTAATGCTCCTAGTTTTCCCTGAACGCGGCTTGTAAACTGCATTTTGGATATTAAGAATCTTCAGAAAGATGAGTTTTATTATACTGCTTGATTTTCTTTTCAATGCTCAGTAAAAAAAGTTTAGTGTAAGTTTAAGAACTTAAAGTAAAAAAACCCTTTGTTTTGGGGAAATAAGCAGCAAAAAGATGATTAGAACTTTGATGCTGGAAAGTTTTTAAATGGATTAAGGGGCGAAATTGACTGGAAATAAGATTAGGAAATAATAATAATTATTTCCTGTAGTTTGTTTATGATCCTTTTAAAATAAATGAAGATTTTGAATTTAAATGTAAGACATTTTTTCTTAGGGTAAAGTTGTGATTAGATAAAAATATAAGTGGAAACTTTGAAGGTTGTTTACTAGAGGCAACCAGAAAGAACTAAAACTTAGAGAATAGAGGAAAGTATTTTAACTCTAGAGAACTCAAGGATATTTGGCAACAATGTACTCAAAACTTTCTTTTCAGAAAGTCCATTATATGGGTTCAATGGGTTCAACCCAAAAATGGGTTCAAAAGAAATAGAAGTATATACAACCAAGAATCAGGTTGCTTTGGATGATATGGATTTAAAATGACAGGATACAAGAACGATATTGACAAAATGTTATACAGGATTTACAAATGAAACCAACTGTTGTTTTAATAAATAAAAAGGACACAGAGATAATAAATCAGAAGAGAAGATTATAAGAATTTAATTTGTGGGACATTAATTGATAGGATTAATCTTTTCTGATCAACTTTGATGATGCTTTAAAGATTTATTTCAAGATATAAGACATAGGAAGAAAAGTTTTTGTATTTCTAGATAGAAATACTTTACTATGTAAAGGTAAATGAAACAACTATATAATTGATTTACTTCTTTAAGATATATATATATATATATATATATATATATATTTGTTTTCTGAGGTTTTCGCGGGTGTTTGTATGTAGGTCTTTAGTTATTCGGGTTTTCTCCCGCGTAGAATTAGAAGTACCTTGGCGACGTTTCGACGAAGTCACATTCGTCATCTTCAGGCTGGTGTCTTCAGCATATACACACACATATTTTGTATTTTTCTTAAGTTTGCATTAGTTTTCTATTTCTGTATTTTTAAACTTGAATAAACATTCTTTTTAAAACGCATATATACAGAGATCCTTTTGTTACCCCAAATCCCCTATATGCATTCCTGAAGTTTACCTGGTCTCCATTAAATTTGTGCAATTCTGAATAATCACCTAGAAATACATCTATCCAGGTATCATACATCTTGATTGCACTGTGTTTAAATTAGTTTAGGGCTAAGGAGAGCAAAACTTCTTCCTGATGCTGCAAACCACCATTGGGGATGTCAATTTTGCAAGCCAGTCAGAATGGCAATATATTTTCCTCTAATCTTCACTGATTCAATAGCTGAATTTAAAAGGCTGACTTGTCTGGTGCCTACATTCAATCCTAGGTTGAAGCTGTGGCAACAAAGAGATATCAAATAGTCCTTTTGGAACATATCAACCTCAAAACAATATCTTTATTCTACATTCTTACATTCACCATCATAGTAAGTTACATTTGTATTATCAAAAGAACTTGAAAAATTAGTATCATATTCATTTCTACCTCTCTCACTCCTTTAGCATTGATTCTAAAGGCAGAAACAGAAAAATTTGACAGCAGACAAGTTAACAAAGTTGGCATTAACCCTAAGTATGAAATACTGCAGGCCTCAATATCTAATAAGAAAATGAAAGTTATAATACCAATTCAATAGCAGCTCATTGGGAAAGTGTACTTAATTCATGTGTGAATCATATTCTTAGAGATATTGATAGTGGTGCCACACATCCCATCAATTTTTCGACTATTGGACTTCCGGATAGTTTAACCTACTGCTAACCCCAATATTTAGGGTTCATCCAGAATTCTGGTTGGCTTCTCTCCATAACTGTACCTACGTATTAAATCCTTTAAATCTTTGGAAAGCCTCACATTTCATTGGTCTGAACTAATTAACAGAGTTTGCTAATTCCTTTTACAATAATCCTCTTACCTGTCCTGAGCTATTTCTGCAAGGGTCATGCTTATCCAAGGGAGTAAATCTCCGCCTGTATCTATCTAACCTCAATTGTAACACTCAGCCTCACTGGATCAAGATTCTTGGAGAATACATCAGAAAATCTGGGACTGATTCTCTGAATTCACAAGGTAGTTATTTTTGTTTGCTAGTATGGTACCAGCAAGTTATATGAGACTTAAAGTTATATAAAAAAAAGTATTTTTATCCCAAACAGCTTTTACTGAAGGTTACCAGGAATTTTACTACAGTTTGATTATGATTTGATTTTGTGGTGTTTTTGTAGGCTGAAAGACTATGAGACTCTAATCATTCAAAGAAAGTTTGACTTTATATTAAGGCTGTGCAATGCTTCAAAACTGACAGAAGCAGAAATTCAGAATGCAAACGAGCGCAAATATAGTGCCTCTTTAAAGCAAGTGTGGTTTTGATGTGGTTCAGCATGAGCTTCAGAAAAGCTACTTTAATGAGGCACACTAAAGAAATGGTTTAGAACAGTTTTAGGAGTCCGCATATCTTAAAGCTGCCAAGCGGAGAAACACTTATTAAAGTACCTCTTCCCAATCATTTTTTATCCTATGACTAAATTGAATCCTAAGGTGCAATTAGAGGTGACTCAGAGATCAGTAGAAGTTCCCCAGTGCAATGTAAGACCTCCATCTTTCACTCCTAGTATTCAGGAAACTCTTACAAACAGCATTTCAAGCATACACTTGGGGATTGAAGTGAAGATGAGCAATGTACTTGAAATCAGATCAATCTGGCAATTTGGTGTTACAGTTTATAATAATATATAATTATATAGAATTTCCATCAACAGTATGATTATAGATATGTCTAGTATAATTGATATGTTTTTAATCTAATGCAATGTATTACCTGTATTGCATATTATGCTGTTAATTGCTTAGACTTGTGTGATGGATGCAACATGGAAGCATAACTAAAACATTCAATGAAAATAAATGGTAAAATAATGGTATGTGGGGATGGTCTTGAGAAACAGGAGGAAATGAGCTTCCCTAAATTCACTGACCTCTGTTAAGCATGTTATAATGGTATGTGGAAATGACCTTTGGAGAAAAGGAGGAAGGGCTACAGATTAGATTACCAAGGAGGGGAGAAGTGCTTCAACACTTGCAATATTCTATTATTGTAACTTTACAATGAAGGTAGCATTAGTATTCATGGTTTATGCTTCTTGTCTGGATGACCTCAAACACTGGCATCAGTTTTGCAAGTTTAAAAGCACCCATCCAGTCTTTTATTTTTGCTTTCCAGAAAACTAGCAACGATTGCTTCTGAAATGCTTCCCACATCCCTTTTTCTTCTGTGGGCTAAGATACCTTTTGCCTGATGGTAGTCCAGTTTGTGACTCTTTCTCCTGTCTCCAGCTGTCATTACTACATACCATTTGAAGGTGCTTAGATAGAAGTCAGTGAAGCTCATTTTTAAGTAAACCTGAGAAAGCATTGTACAATAAGTGCACTTAGGATATTTATTTCATTTCTTTTCATTTATCAAAATGTTTGAAAGTGGTGGTCCCATTCTATGAAGTGCTGTTTGGAAATAAATCCGGTAACCATTATTCCTACATAAGTGAGTGCCAGTGCTTATGAAATCACACTAAGTTAGTCCTCATAATGTAACTCAGAAAAAATTTCCATTTGTGTAATATAATCTTGAATCCACTGTACTCCTGTTCAAACAAAGACTGTCATCCATGGTTGTTACTTTGCCAACATGTAAAAATAGGCATCTTTCCTTTTAAAGAAGATTTATCAAACCACACTCTTAAATGAATTAGCAGTGTTGCAATGAAAAGAAATAATGTTTCACATCAGGTTGCTCTAGCTGAGTGGAATCGGGACTATGTGGTGATTTACTGTATGGAGCTACAACATAATTGTTAAGAAATAAAACTGGATCTTAATCCACAATATATATTAATACTTCTATTTAGGTAGAGGCAAGGGATATATTACTGATATTCCCCAGAAAAACACTAGTGGAAGAGTATGTGATAGGAGTCAATTAACTATAGCTGAGACGTATGTATTAGTTCTCTTCTCTTCTCCTCATACAAAAAAAAGATTAGAGGCAAAGTTTTCATGCATTGGAAACTTATATGTACAACGCTGTAGGGAAGGAATGGTTGAGGTTGTTTAGTGAGATGTGACCATTTAAAGAACAAGAAATTATGCCTTTGTTAAATGCTAGCAGATTGCCAGTTCATTGCTGTATTAGTCCCTGACCAATAAAGCTACTTAGTAGCACTCAACAGTTTCTAAATAAAGCCGTGATCTGCTATCAGTAGTATGGTTTACAAAGCTACTGGTTTTAGAAATAAGCTCATTTAAGGTCATACTGTACTCTCAAATAAGCAAGCATAGGATTTCTGTCTAAACTCCAAATTATGCCTTGCTCTTTCCTCTGGTTTTCTTCCTTTCTGGTTCGTAAAATTCTGTTCCAGCTTTTCTTGTCTTTGGCCATTTTTTTTTCATTTTGCTTCTTCTTGTAATGCTGGAAGATTGGCAAGCAGGAATTGGGTAGTGATATGTACCTCTTAGGTGCATGGTTCATAGAATTTGATATTCCCATATAATGGTTAAGTATGGTTAAGTATATAGGACAAATTTAAGCAAGGATTATAATTAGCTTATGCTTTGTTTTGTTTGGATACCTGTGTAAAGAAAGAAGATCTTTCTCATCATCAGTCCAAACCCTTGGGATGGTCTGGTATAAACAAATAAACCTGTAGTAAGATAGGCGGCCAATAAATTGTATAAATAAATAAAACTTGATGTCTCATTCTTGGAAAGAATAGACAAAGCATTTCAAAGGCAAGATAAGATCAAGTTGTCCTCTTTGGCCTTGGCAAAATCAGGTGAGCTGAGGTCACTGAAAACAGAGTTGATTAATTATGGGCTGGACGCTGTATAAGCGTCCAATGGAAATCCTATGCGATTGAACTTCAGCTGCTGCATTTTGATGAGCGGCAATATTATTCAGTTACTTTAATTAATTAGACATTAATATTCACTGCAATATACAAAGATGTATAGACTGCCAAAGCTAATTGGATGCTGCTTATATGATGATTTTAAGGGTTTGCTCACCAACATCTCTGAGGTTCGCTGACTGACAGAATGGCATAAGGCCTGCCAGTCTTCCTTCCTTCCTTCCTTCCTTCCTTCCTTCCTTCCTTCCTTCCTTCCTTCCTTCCTTCCTTCCTTCCTTCCTTCCTTCCTTCCTTCCTTCCTTCCTTCCTTCCTTCCTTCCTTCCTTCCTTCTTTGTACTGAATATTCTTTGATTGCTATTATATTATTACATTAGTTTCTTACCTTTCTTTGGAATTAAACCTTAAACACTCATGTTGGTATGGTCATTTTTTGTGTGAGCAAAGTTCTGCAGGACTTTCCTAGCCTCTGCTCCGCTGTAAGTCCACATTTGCAGAGATTCAAGCAGCACTCCAGGATGAAGGTGGATCTGACAGAAGCAGCTGCAGCAGGAGAAGATTGGCGCAATACAGCAATGGAACATACCTATCAAAGATTTATCCGTTTGCAGTGGATTCATTCATTCCAATGGCTATTGACAGTTGTTAGCTTAGAAAGCACTGACTTTTTTATTTAAAAATATTCTGTCAAGCTTGAATTGAAGTGCTTACTTCAACTTTGTTATGCCCATGCTAAAGCTTTACAGGGATACAAGTCTGTAAACAATAATTACTAAGTCAGCCGATGGTCCTCTGCTATTTGCCATGATTCATTCTCAAATCGAGAAGCTGTGTCAGTAGTTACATCAACAAGAGATTAACTCTAGAATTTAAATGCATTAGATTGCCTTTCTTTCTTTGTCATCTTTCTCCCTCATTATAAAGTCTCTACTTACCCATATAAAGTTTTGGCATTTATGTACAACTTTATATATTGCAGTGAATATTAATATCTAGATGAATAATATTGCTGCTCATCAAAATGTGACAGTCACTATACTTGATCCTTAGAATGTGAAAACATATACAAAAATGTATCCTATTTAGTATTGTAATTTTCTTTCATTCTACTATATTTCCTGATCAAAGGAACTGTAAGTTTCTAATGCAGGGCTATAATCTACAGAGTTAAGAAATAATCCATTGAAGTGAATAGAGGCACAAAAATAACAATGCAGTCATTTTCAAATTTCTAACAACTTTTGTGCTTTGTCTATAGAAGAGAAAGAAAGATTCAAGTACCTTACTCTGTGCTTGGCAATCAGTAAATAAATCGTTTTATAAAATGTATTAATGCCTCAAGTATCTGTACATAGGTGGTCCTCGACTTATGACAATTGGGACTGGAACTTCCATCACTGAGCAATGTAGTCATTAAATGTGCCACACCTGATTTTACAACCTGTTTTGCTGCAATCACTAAGTGAATCTGACTTTCCCCATTGACTTTACTAATCAGAAGCCAGTTGGAAAGGTCACAAATGGTGATTATGTCACACACACACACACACACACACCAGCATGTTGCAACTATTGTAAGTACATGCTGGTTGCCAAATGTCCAAATTTTGATCACATGATCACAGAGATCATGGAGTCATAAGTGTTTGGTCACTGTCCAGAGCCCCTCTTTGAAGCAGTTAAGAAATACAAAGTATAAATAAATACATTATTTTTTTCAGCATTGTTGTAACTTCAAATGGTTGCTAAATAAATAGTTGTAAGTCACTGAATATCTGTAGTGTTTAATGTTGCAAAACTGAGTAATCTCATGACTGTATAAAACCTAATTTAATCTAAATGTCAGAAATTACTCATATGACTTTCTGTGGGATAAATATAGAAATTAATTCTTTAAAAAGTAGGAAAATCTTGATATAAAATAGAAATCTTGCATGCTTCTGTTCAGTTGGAGCAAGTACTCTTTAAAATATTTAGTTACCAATATCATATAATTATCAATATCTAAAAATAAACATTTAGTATAGAGTCCTAGCTTTCCATAAAATAAACTGTTACTTTGGATTAAAAACAAATTACAAAAATATAAGTAATGCTATACAAATGATCACCATAAGATCTACTTTCAAAAGACAACCCTTTATTAGAAGGGTTGTAGGAGAGAGTTCACCAGCCTCCCAATAGAAAACTCTTCTTGAAATGAATTGAACGGTTGGCTGGGCCCCGTAAAAGTTGTAGCTTAACACATCTGGAAGAAACAGTAATGGAAAATGTTGCCCTAGATCAGGGGTAGGCAACCTCAGCTCTTTTATGACTCATGGACTTCAACTCCCAGAATTCCTGAGTCAGCATGAGTCATAAAAGAGCCGAGGTTGCCTACCCCTGCCCTAGATTATAGGGCCTATAATCACCATGACTTTAAAAAGATGTTGAGACTCTAGAACAGACATGTGAAACTCGTGACGTCATGTGACATTGTGCAACGTATCGGGAGAGTTTTGCCATTGCCGGCAATGGGGTGGGTGCGGCTTCCGCATGACGCGTCCGGCCCGCAGGCTGGCAGTTTGACACCCCTGCTCTAGAAAGAGTACAGAGAAGAGTAACAAAGATGATTAGGGGACTGGAGGTATATAAAACATAAAAGGAACGGTTGCTGGAATTGGGTATGTCTAGTTTAATGAAGAGAAGGACGAGGGGGGACATGATAGCAGTGTTGCCACAAAGAAGACGGGGTCAAGGCAGCTATTCTCCAAAGCACCTGAGGGCAGGGCAAGTTAGAACAATTAATCAGTGGAACAACCTGCCTCCAGAAGTTGTGAATGGTCTAACACTGGAAGTTTTTAAGAAGAGATTGGACAGCCATTTGTCTGAAATGGTATAGAGTTTCCTACCTGAGCAGGGGGTACTACTAGATGACATTACTACTATTATTATTATTATTATTATTATTATTATTATTATTATTATTATTATCATCATCATCATCATCATCATCATCATCATCTTTGGCAAATTTAAGACTTGTGGATTTCAACTTCCAGAATTTGCAAGCCAGCATTCTGGGAATTGAAGTCCAGAAGTCTTAAAGTTGTGAAAGTTGGACACCCATAATCTAGATTAACACATCCTGTATTTAAAGATGTAAGACTTATAGTTCTGGAGAGGATTTAAAAATCTTAGCTGTAGCCTCCAAATATCTTCCAAAGTTGCCTTTCAGTTATAATTATTAATATGATAGAAGTAAGATATTAATAAATGTAATAAATTGTTCCAGCCTATCCCGTTTGTTTTGGTCAAATCAATTTTTGGAGCACAACACTGACTTTTTCCAAGGTTAGATATGACTGTTAAGCACAAAAAGGTGGCCATTTTGTGAAGTCTTTAATAGCAAAGTACAGAAAGATTGATGATGGGTCTTATTAAGTTTACTGTCGAGAATGTAAGGGATTAAGATAAAGAGGTCTTTTAAAAAAATGAGTAAGCCAAAACTCTGGGATTCATTTATTTGTGAATTATTAAGGCAGGGTCTCTAAGAGCTATTTGAACCTCTATATTCTAGAATCCATCCTTTATCCAAATAAGATAATGTCTAAAATATCTAGCTGCTTGTGGTTAACGTTTTGAGATTTTCCCATTTCTTCCCCATCCCACGAATTGCCCCAAAGATTTCTTACACAGTTGTTTAGTTTGCAACTTACTTTTCCCTTTCAAAACTCTATAAACTTAAATAAGTGAAAATAAAAAAGGGGAGACACAAATACTTTCAGATCACCCAAATCTTAGAAAGGCCCTGAGACTTGTGTATCCTATAGTATCTTGAGAGACTTGGAACTTTATTGTTTGTCATCACAAGAAAGCTAAAAAAAGCTGTTAAAGAATCCACTGCAACCAAGGTGTGACATTAGAGAGTAATCTTTTAAACCATTTGTAAGAATATTTTGAAATTCCTGATATAGTATAGCTTGAAACCCCATGGAGCAATAGTCTGTGATGCCACGTCGATAAGGTCTTTTTGGAAGCTGATATCCAACATGGCTAGAAGGCAACAGTTTGGGAACAATTGAATAGGTTGCCTTCAGTGACTTACTATTTCTGTTTTCATTTCCTACTGTAACATGAGCGATATAGAGGTCTTTTCCGAGTTATAAAAAATGTTTATTATACTCTGGGTTTGTATTCTAACTAACAAGAGTACAAGTTTGAAGAAAGAGAAGTCACTGCTTTGAGGATTCCATTCATTGAAGCAAATGGGAATCTTCAAACAATAGGACTTTCTTTAGCCACACAAGACTGGAAAACAGTTGGGCTACTTTAATGAGCAGAAGAGATGCACTGCTTTTCTGGAAGGTCCAAAATCTTTCTTCCAAATCATTTGCAGGACTAGAACTCATGGTCTTCCGGTTTCTAGCTTGATAGCCTAATCATTACATTACCCTAATCATCTATCAGTCAGTATCTTCATTACCATTAAACACAGAAGGAAAAACAATTCCTTCAGGGAACATGGCCTTGAGTTGTTTAAGACTTCAGAATAAGAGGTAGAGGAGGAGGAGGAGGAGGAGGAGGAAAGAACAAAATCAGACAATTAAACAGTGTGAAGCTCTGCTTAGATATTACAAAGTGTTAATTTACTATGCAAGTATCTCTTCACAAATATTAAATTAATCTACCAAAGGATCAATCTTCTTCAGCAGCAGTGTCTGGAGTTACTTTTATCTGTTGCTTGTTTTGTTTTGTTTTCAACCATTCAGCTTCTTCTCAGTAAATGTAATTCACCCAACATTGCCTTCTGAAATCAGCTGATCATGCAGGAACATAATAATAATAATGATGATGATGATGATGATGATGATGATGATGATGATGATGATGATGATGATGATGGACCTTGGAAGGTACCTTGGAGATCATCTAGTCCAATCCCCTGCTCAGGCAGGAAAGCCTATACCATTTCAGAATATTCTATCATGGTACTCTTACAACTCAAATCAATTTTTT
Source organism: Protobothrops mucrosquamatus (assembly GCF_001527695.2). Lineage (NCBI taxonomy): Eukaryota > Metazoa > Chordata > Lepidosauria > Squamata > Viperidae > Protobothrops > Protobothrops mucrosquamatus. Next base: position 487,961 of record NW_015386516.1, on the reverse strand, counting down.
TAGAAGGATGCTTTTATGGCTGATAAACTCAAAAGTAATGGAGAAGTAAATGATATAGTTTTACTACCTTGCTTATCTCCCAGGGAAAAAACCCCAAATCATTTCAACCAAGGAAACTTTTCTTACATATGCAAGCCTGGAACTGTATTGAAATGGATCAAGAAAATCAGTTTTATTTGGACATATTTGAAGCTCATTCATGTATTTCACTCAGGAGGTAGATTTTAGCAATTGATCTATAGTAGTTTTCATCTTCTGTAGGGTCACTTTTGTTTCAATGAGCAGTTTACACCTTGGACCCATTCAGACATTCTCTCCCTATTACATGTAACAAGCCAAGGAAGGCAAGGATCAAACAAAAATATGGTTGTGTCTAAGCATCTTTCATATATCCTTCATACCTCAATGTCAGAAACACATCCAACACAACTGAATCAACAGTGCTCTGGATACCTCCATTACCAAAACTTCACTAACTGTAGAGTCTAAGTAAACAGAGTAAATGAATGCCATTATCTTCACAGTTCTTGAAAACTTATCAAGTGATACAGCTGGCTTTCTTTTGTAGATAACAATTGCTGTATCATTGGATGACACTGCAAAAATATAATGGAGGTGTGGAGAAAAGAAACCTTGTTTGCTATCCTTATTATGAGCTCTCATCTTATGAGCTTCAATCAGATTCAGCATGATTTTCTTTCTACCTGTGTCATAGCTGTCATTTGATTTGCCTTGCTGGCTTCATCTCTGGAAAAGACCTCATTCCATGGAAATCAGAGAGAGCAAGAATGTATTTAGCGGTCAACTGCCTGGGATATTTCGGTAGTCTACTGTGATTTTGACTGGGAACATCAGCTACTCTCATAGACCTTTCCAAAATCTTTCATCATTTATAAGACAAGATTATTTTGTTGGATCCCCAGCCTTATAGAGGGAAGAAGCCACTGAAAATCTGCACTTCATCAATAAATAATCCAACCATGACAACAGTAGAAATTAATTTTCACTTAATTAATCAAGTAGAAATTAGTTTGACCATTTCCAGTTGATGATTATCCTCATCCTGCCCAACTAAGAAAACATCCACTTGCATGGACTAAACCATTTTTGGTTGCACACCAAACTATGGTTTAAAATTTTGATTTCGCATAAAGTGGAAATTCAGAAATCAGTTGTTCTCTTTTAGATAATCATAATTAAATCTTATCATAATTTACTCAGTATGGTAGCACACAAGGGAGGACAACCACTGAGGCTAAGCCAGAGGAAAGGAGTCCCCAAACCTATTAGCATCTAGAATCCATGTTCATCTCACAAATAATGGAGAACTGGTCCTTATAAGAATGACATTTATTACCAAGACTGCCCAGCAAGTTTTAAGCAGTACAGCTATATTTGGGCTGCAAAAATCCAGATGATTACTAGATGGCAGCAAATCCTTGGAACTTTCTGTACCTTTTTCCTGCCGTACAAGTCCTAAAAAAATCTTATTTAAAGTAGGAATGTCCAGCCAAGGGTCCATGGGCCACATTAGCCCTGGAAATCTAGTAATGCAGCTCCATAAGATAATAAAAAATATAGGAAGTTTGTTACTTATATACATGAACTATATTACAATTCCTCTTCACTCAATGCAGCCTAGACAAGCCAAAAGGTTGGACAATTATGATTTAAAGATAACTGATTCAATCAAGTAAGAGGATGAAGGCATGCAGCTTTTGAGATAAAGCTTACCATTGGAAGGTAACCTGCTGTTGGGAATATTTTCTCTTTTGCAGCAGTGAATGAATCCTAGCACCCTTGTCATTTTCTAAATCTGAGCACTTGGACCCAGACTTGGTTCATCTCTTGACTTCGCTCTTTTTTTGTGTCCTTTGATATCGTCTTGTTACTTTAACAGACTCATTGGTTTTTTTAAACTTGGTTTTTACTTTTCCTCCCTCTTCTTTGTTGTTTAGCTAAAAGGAAGGGCTAAAATGTGCCTGCCACATACTGATGCTCCTTTGTGGGATCAGGGCAATCATCACAAGTAGTTACTCTACCACAAAAATGAAAGCTTTCAAATTCTTCCTCTTGGCTGCACCAAATTTGTGTAAGCATAAAATATAGAGCACCCTCATACGTGGCATAACTGCCATACCCAGGTTGACTCTGTGTGTCCCTGATCCCATAGCATTTCCACCCATCTAGTCTTCACTCAATAATATAAATCCTGATCTCATTTTTGTTATTTGGCACATGCTGGTTGGAGGATTAGTCTAGATGACACCATCGGTCACCAGTGAGGGAACAAACAATCTCAGTTCAGCAATTAAGGCATCTATGGTTGAATAGATAATGCACTGGATTCAGTTTTCCAGGAGAAACACTGGTGTTCTGCAGAATTTAGGGGTGAGCTGTTTTCCCTTTGGGAAAAACTTTGCCTCACCTGCCTTCTGACATTAAATTTTCTTGCTTTAATTTATCTTCCATTAAATAAATCAACCACAGAATTATGCCTTAGAGGCGCAGCAATTGGCAGCGAACTCATTTAAATCAAGCTAAATTAACTGAGGGTGGAGCACTGACTTTATGCCAGTTTTCAAGCCCTCCTATTGTTCATCAGGAAGGAGTGATCCTGTTGTCTCAGAATGGCAATCATGAAATGATTGCTGGCCGGCCCAAGAGGTTTGGGAAACATTGGGATTTGAAAACATTGAAAGGACAAGATTTATCTTTAAAACTCAAATGGGCCAAAGAGTTGGACCTAAAGGGATTCTTCTGTTTGCATAATTTCAGGAAAACGAGAGGTCTTTAAATCCAGCTAAAGCATTTTCTAAGACGAGTCAGGGAGACGATTTTCACTAACACCTATCTACAGTATATACACCCTCCTATGCTAAGGATGGAAAATCTTTTTTTCAGATAAATTTCACCTCAAGAGATGGCATGACAAAATGGTTATATATCTCAAAATTGTAAAATATAACACTTCTAAATATTTAAAAAGTTAGGAACAAAATACAGTTTGTTCTCTATTTTAATACCAAACCACATACACATAGGGGTGTTGCAGCTACAAAGACCAGTAAAAGTTAACTTTAAACAAATAACAAAGTAGTTAATTTCAGTTACGTTCACCAATGTGGCATATTCAAAAGCAATCAATTAAATTTTCACCTGTATCTATTTAAAATGTTTCCATTGCTCCAAATAGGGAATTGCATTAAATGTACTAAAGAGGATAGATTGAATAAATCCACTAAACCTCCTGTCAACCTGGTGAATTAAAATGAACCTGGCAGTATCCTAGTATCAGCTGATCCAGGCTTATTTATTCCTTCTTCCATAATATGATTCTTTCCCTAATCTAATATGAATCTTTCTGCATATCTTGCAATATGTACAGTTTGCATCCTGGGTTAAGGATCAGTTCCATTCAACTGCTGCAGCCAGAAAACAGCAGATGCTGTTCAGAACTGAGAGAGACTTTGGATATGTGATGAGAATTAATTGTCAGTGTAATATGTATTTTAAATGGGTCATTTGATTTTGTTTTAAAGAAAAATGGGTTTGGTGGGGAATGTCTTTAAAACATTTATTTGCAACCATAGGTGTTAGCAAAATGCAAATGATATTTTCTGTTGTCTGATGAAGACAAACATGTAATGAAAGAAAGATAAGAAAGCACATACTGATAAAGAGTGCTATCAAAATTAGATGGAATGTATTGGCCTCATACGGACTGTTTTAATTTTATTTGGTAGGGAATGTGATTTAAACGAGGTAGGCATTTTGTCATTCTTGTGATTGCTGTGGACATACAGATGCAGCCCAGCAAGAGCTCTTTTGGGGATAGAAAACATTTGTGAGATGTTCTAAAAGAACTAAACAAATGTGTACATTGTAAATCAAGAATAAGATAGACAATGAATTTTCCACGTTCAGGTATATGAATTCCAAGTTATCATGATTATGTAGACACAGAGGCAAAAATTGAACAAAACCTTCTAATAAACCTACTAATATTCAAACACATTTCAAAATCCTTCTATATCTGTATCTAGCTTATAAGATTCCAGAAACTATGCTTGACTTATAGTAGAAACAGAATGCTAGGCTAGATTGGCAATTATTTTAAATAAGCAAAACAGCTTATTCCTAATATAACATTTCTAGTGGCCTTCATAGGACAACGTATATATAATCACACTGCTTGTCTTAGCCATATTATCCTTTGCTAATGGGCAAACACAAGATTAACCAATTAGACTTAAAGTCTAGGATGCCCATGGGTTTACACCGATACTGAAATCCCTTAATGGTCTAACTAGAAAATTTTTGGACAAACTATCAAAAGACTAGCTTGACTACGATACTTCAGAACAAGTACTGTGGAAGAATCAGAAATACTTAATAGAGTCAAACAATAATCTATCATCAGATTAATCTTTGTACTTAGATGGTCTCTAGGATACCAAGATAGCGAGAGCAAAAAGTGTTCATTGGCTTCAAGGAGGATCTAGCAATCATAAAGGATCCCTAAACTTATTTGCATGAAGGATCAATCCTGTCAAAAAGGAGAGTCAGATAGTCCTCGATTTATGACCACAGTTGAGCCCAAAATTTATACTGCTAAGTGAGACAGTTGTTAAAGAGATTTTTGCCCCATTTTCTTGCTACAGTTCTTAAATGAATCACTGCAGTTGTCAAGTTAGCAACACGGTTGTTAAGTGAATCTAGCTTCGCCATTGACTTTGTTTGTCAACCAGGTCACAAAAGGTAATCACATGACCCCAGGACACTGCAACCTTCACAATTATGAGTCAGTTGCCAAGCATCTGAATTTTGATCACATGACCACGAGGATGCTGCAATGGATGGATCGATGAAAAATGGTTATAAGTCACTTTTTCAGTGCCCTTGTAACTTCGAATGGTCACTAAACAAACTGTTATAAGTCGAGGGCTACCTACATGTTCCATAAGAAATAAACCTACTTTTAATTCCTATAGAGAAATTGATCAAGATATCAAGACAACTTTATTTAAACTTTGCAAGTAAAAAATGAAAAATGATTTGTTCCTAGGTTTTCCTATGTAGTCCTGGCAGTGGACATTCTACCCAGAGTATCTTAAGACATGATGGAGATATGATAGACACGCTACTCAGCAATGGAAATATTGAGCCATTATGTTTAAAGGATAAACCAACATTTAATAGATCTCTCTCTAAATATTTTGGGATGCAGCAATGGTAGGCTGTCCTTAGTGATATTGAAGGATTTCATCGAATGTCATCAAATCTTTTAAAATGAATTGATCCAATATGTGTTTCCCAAATCATAATTTTGTTCTGGATTTGTTCTGGATTTGATCCTCTAGTTTTTCTGGACCCTACACAACAATTCTCTACTCAAAATGTACTCTGCTCAGAACATGTGCCTGTCAGAGAAAATTGCATCCAGTAGGTGAACAATGTGCAAAATACATTATAATATATGACAGGGCACCAAAATCCTTGCAGGACTGTCTTCTCCAATCAGTGATGGCCCGTTGCCTGGAGGCCGTACGGGTCTGGATGGGGAGGAACAGACTCAGACTCAACCCTTCCAAGACCGAGTGGCTGTGGTTGCCGGCGCCTCGGCATAGTCAGCTGATTCCATCGCTGTCTATAGGGGGCGAAATTTTGGCCCCCTCAGAGAGGGCACGCAACTTGGGTGTCCTCCTGGATCCACGGCTGA